>NW_006400239.1:51774-55177 GCF_000299155.1 Elephantulus edwardii | reverse complement strand
ATGCGCCTTTTAATTTCCTGGCTGCTGGTGCCAAGACTGTTGACTGTGGAGCCAAGCAAACTAAAGCTGTGTACAATCTCAATCTCTTCACCATCTATCCTGATGCTGCCAATTGGTCCGGTGGTGAGAATCTTTGTCTTCTTGACATTGAGCCTCAATCCATATTGTAGGCTGCAGTCCTTGACACTCTAGAGTAGTAAATATATTGTCCAACAAAAATAAAAGCTGTAACAGATCTTATAAAAAAATTGTAAATGTAAATATCTATATTTGTAGTTAAAAAGCCAATGATAAGAGGAAAGACTGTGGGGGAAATAGTATTATCAACATAGTTTGTCTACAAATGCTAGACTGTTATGCAAAAACTGGCATTTTATGAAAATGGTGGATGACTCACATCAGATCACAAAACAGAAAACAACTATACCATTACCTAACTGGCAACTTACAGAATTAGGTAACTACTGAAACAGTGAGAGTCACGGACAGGCAGCTGACACTTAACCTTGACCATCACAGCCAGCATTATTTTATCCTTGCACTTCAGGATTCATTAATGCTCAAAACAGTTAAACAGTAGATTAAGTGTTGTCACAAATACAAAATGTTAGATTAGGAGAGAAGTCAATGACTAAGGAGTCAGTATGTTTTGTCAAGCTATTGCTATATTCAGTTGAGTTTTAACTGACTCCTAACTGACCCTTCAGCAGGTTTTCAGAGGCTGTAAATCACATAGGACATCAGCCATCTTTCTCCTGAGGAACAACTTACAGATTTGAATTTCCTGCCTTTGGGCTGGCAACACCACTCTATAAATAACAGAGTGAATAGACTATTAAAAATGCAATCTTCTAATAATATTTATTAAAGCACATCAAGTGAACACTATCATTTTCTTCTGAAAGTTCTGAGTAGGAAAAAGTATCAATGGAACCAGAAGGTAAATCACAAAAGTTTACCATCAACACCACGGTACACATAAGGAGGAGGTATTTGCAGGGTGAGTTGAAGAAGATGTACCACTGTTGTTCTGTCCTTGAGACATCTACAACTTGTAGCGGCCCTGTGAACAATAGCTCTGAACCCTGCCCTATTCTGAGCCAATCTCATTGTCAACAATCTCCTTGTCAATTGTGCCAACATCATTGCCACAGCCAATCCAACTTATCCAGCATCTTCCTCTCCTACACTGATCCTCTAAACTTTCCAAGGATTATGTCCTTCTCTAAGAACTGGTCCCTCCCAAAAATATGCCACAGTATGTGAGACATAGCTTCAAATCCCTTCCCTCTAAGGAACAACTTGGTTTCACTCTCTTCAGGACAGATCTGTTTGTTCTCTTGGCAGCCCATATATGTTCAATACTCTTGGTATATGCTAGAACAGACACTAAGCAATGTTCCGGCTTAGCCCAGCATCTACAGGTAAGTTCACTAGAGGAGAGGTTAGCATCCACAGTCAATCTCTGTTAGCTCAACCCTGAGAGCATTTTTTTTCATGTTTCAGCTTTTTTTTTTAATTAATTTTAATGAAAGTTTACGGAGACTTAGGGTTTCCAGTCATTCATTGTTGCACTTTTCTCCCTCACCACTCCCTCCCACCCAATTCACTCTTCTCCTTGAAAAGAAAGAAAAACTCTTTCACTGTTATGCAATCCCTCCCCCCAAGTCCACTCCACCATGCAGCCTTCACCCCGGACTTCTGTAATACAAGAATACCCATTCATATATCCCTTTTAAACAGTTCTCATCTGTTTCAATGCAATATACATCATTCCTTCCCTCCTTTTCTGTCCCCCCTGAGATAAACTCACTGTAACAAAAAACAAAACAAAGCAAAACCAAGAAAACCCCTAAACCATGCAAAGGTATTCAACAGTGTGGATCATAATAAAATATGGTTAACATGGAGAAGAATGAGAATCCCAGAACACTTAAGTATGCTCATGTGAAACCTGTACCTAAAACAAGAAACAGTTGTACAAAAAGAACAAGAGAACACCATGAAAGGTGCCTGTCAGGTCTATATCCTTCCTCTATACCTACTCAGTCTGCATGCTGGGAAAATAATTTAAGAAGCTATATGAAGAAGAATGTGGCATATCAACAACTACATTATACAAATGATACAACTTTGCCTGCAAAAAAGTGAAGAAGACTTGAAGCATTTACTGAAGATCAACAACCACAATCTTCAACATGGCTTATACCTCAACATCAAGAAAATAAATCCTCGTCACTGGACCAACAGACAACATCATCATAGGTAGAGAAAAGCCTCAACTTTTCAACCATTTCATTTTACTTAGATCCACAATCAACACTTATGGTACCAGCTGTCAAATCAGAAAAGGTGCTGCACTGGGAAAATCAACTGTCAAGGACTTTTTCAAAGTGCTGAAGAAAAAGATTGTCTGTTTAGTGACTACGATGCATCTGATTAAAGACAGAGTATTTTCTTAATCAAATACTTTATATATCTACATCTATATCTATCTGTGTGTGTGTGTGTGTGTATATATATATATATATATATTTGCTCACAAAATTCATATACATTGTGTTTCACACTATTCTTCATTCACATTGTGTTTTACACAATCATTCCCATACATGGGGAAGAAATGATATTTTCAGTTACTTGCTATGCCCCTGAAAGTTGGACAATGACTAAGGGAAACAGAAGCAGGATTTATGCCTTTTAATTGTAATGTTGGAGAAGAGTATTGAATATTCATTAACTGTTAAAAGAACAAAGACCTGTCTTGGGGGAAGTGCCACCAGGGTGCTTGCTAGAGGCAAGTATGATGAAACTTCACCTCCCATACTTTGGGCATGCTGTCAGGAGGAGCCAGTCCTTAGGAAAAAGACATCATGTGGGAAAACGTGGTGGATGAGAAAGAGAGGGTAGTCAGTCAGTGGAAGGATGGCAGAGTGACTGCAACAACTGATATAAGCATGGTGAAGATGATGACGATCACAGGGTTTCTGTGAGTTGAATTTGACATGATGACACCTAATAAAAACAGTTATCAATAAAAACACTTAAGAAATGTTTGACACTTTCATTCATACGGAGCACTTTGTAGGGAGGCCTGTGTCCACTGTTTACATCATGCTCACATGAGTTTTTCTTTTCTGAAGTGATTATTTAGCAGTAGAACCAAATAAGTTTCAGTAAATTCATCTCAGCAAGACTGAAACATACACAACAAGAAAAGCTTTATTTAAAATTATTTTGGCCTCAGGAGTAAATGACATTTCTCCTTCATAAGGTTATTTTTTGTGTGTAAGAAATGAAAATTCCTTATACCTTAGACATAGGTGTCACTTACCCTAATGCATCCATCTGCCCCGGCAGTGATAACCTCGCCCTCATCCAGCATTATCTGGTTAATGGCACC
>NW_006400239.1:34111-50611 GCF_000299155.1 Elephantulus edwardii | reverse complement strand
AGAGATAGAGATGATAGAGATAGATACAGATACAGATATAGATATATGGAAGCCATTTAAATATGACTAAGGAGGAGCTGTCTACTCAAAGTAGAATCTACCTTAATAATGTGGGTTGAATAAGCTATTAGCAAGTGAAGGACATTTTCATGTTTGGTTAAGCAGAGGGTCAATGTAAAAGATGTAAATGTGATATGAACTGACACAGAAACTACAGCAATGGGTTTGAACACAGCAGACTGTGAGGACAGAGCAGGACTGGGAAGCAACTCTGTACACAGAGTTTACAAATCACATATGGAATATTTATTTCTACCTCTGAATACTTCCTTCTGCGGATCTCCCATTTAAAATTACTCTTTTCAGCCCGTAACCTATCCATTTGCTCTCCTGGATATCGATGGGATGTTCAATACTCTTCTCCAATATCACAGGTTAAAGGTTTCTTCTGTCATCCTTTTTAATTGTCCAGCTCTCAGATTTGAAAGGGCCAGAGGGAGTTTGATTAACACAGCCCCTCACTGCCCCAGGGCAGAAAGCAGACAAAGGCCTGTAGCCCAGCCCCATGGTGCCTCTAGAGCAACAACAGCAGCAAGAGGTTTATTTATTTGTTGCTGAATCACAGTTATGGAACCAGCAATGGGGTTAACTGGAGAAGGAAGGTGGAGAGTGGAGGAGGCAAAGAATGTCTCACAACACAAGTCCAGGTTTTAGTCCAACAGTTCGTGGGCACAATTCCTCAATTAGTCCAGTCTCTGGTTTCAGTTCAGCAGTCAAACCCAAAGCATCCAACAAGGTTTGCCTCCAAGCAAACAAGCATCCAGCAAGTTATTAAGCCAGCTTTCCCTTCAAGCATACAGCAAGAAAAGCATACACCTTTAACTGTGGCCTTTTTCTCAGGGCTCCTCTGCTTACCCCTTGTTACAGTTGCTCTACAGCAATGCCACAGTCTTTCTAACATTATCTCTAGGGTCTCCTCAGCAGGGTCTGCTCCAGTCTTCCTCAAGTCTTGCCACCCCATTTCTTAATTGCCTCAAGTCTTTCTCTTATCTTAGTCCACAGATGTCGATGATTTGCATGCAAGACCATGTGTTTTCAGTAGAGGCAGCTGGAAGCAGCTAATTGTAATGGCAAAAAAAATCCAACTTTTAGGCAAACACCACACCAGAACACTTAATTAACTGGGCTTATACAAAACTTAGACCAAGAAGCTGTTGTCCGAACAGAGCAAGAAAACACTGCATGACTTAAAATCAAGAAAGGAGTGAGTCAGGGCTTTATCCTTTCTCCATACCTATTCAACCTATATGTTCAGCAAATCATTTGAGAGGATGGGCTTAATGAGAAGAATATGGCATTAGGATCAGCAGAAGACTCATCAACAACCTACATTATCCACAGCAACAATAGCAAAGATCATCGGGGCACAAACAGCAAATGCTGGTGACGTTGTAGAGAGACTGGAACTCTTATTCACTGTTGGTGGGAATGTAAAATGGAATAGCCACTATGGAAGACGATCTGGCACTTTCTGAAAAAGTTAGAAAAAGAAATACTATTTGACCTAGCAATTCCACTAATGGGAATATACCCTAAAGAACTCTGAGCCATGACTCAGATGCACACCCATGTTTATTGCTACATTATTCACAATAGCAAAGAGATGGACGTAACCCAAGAACCCATCAACAAACTAACAGAAAACTATGGTACATTCAAACAGTGAACTATATTATACAGTACTGAAAAACAATGAACTCGTAAAACATTACACAACATGGCAGAGCCTGGAGGACACTATGCTGAGTGAAATATCTCAGTCACAAAAAGACAAATACTACACAACACTGCTGCTATAAAATAGGACAGATATGGGGAGGGTGGGGAGTGAGAGGGGAAAGAGTGGACAGATAGTGAACAATGCATTAGAACAGATGAGGGGGAAAATGTCCAAAAGGAATATATGATTAGCCATTCTATGTATGACAACAATCTGAACAAGGGATGTAAGTAGTTCAGGGCGGGATGGCGGTGAGTATGCAAAAAAAAATTGTGCAACAACAAATTTTTTTAAAAAAACAATTAAAAGGAAGAGACAGATATGAAAGTTAAAACAAACTAAAAACCCAACCTGTAGTATGCAGACAAAACAATTTACTTGTCAAAAGTGAAGAAGACTTAAACATTTGCTGAGAAAGATCAAACACTACAGCCTTTAATATGGATTATGTCTCAAACCCAAAAAGACCAATGTCCTCATCATTGAACCAACAGGTAACATCATGACAGATGGAGAAAAGACTGAAGTTATCAATTATTTAGTCTTGCTTGGATTCACAACCAAAACTCATGCGACCAGTGGTCAAGAAAACAAAAGACTTACTGTACAATGTATATATGATGGGGGATGGCAAACTTAATAAAAAATGTGGGGGAAAATATTTGCATGTTACAATGATTTTATAAAATACTACCTAACTTAAGAAGGACTGGAGAGCATTATGCTAAGTAAACTAAGTCCCGTAAGGACAAATACTGTATAAAACTATTATTGTAGAATGTGTATGAGGATCCAAGGGGTGGGAGCAGAGGAGTGAGGATGGGCAAAGGGGTTAATCGTAGGGTGACACACTTTGATGGGTGGAGGGAAGAGTGAGTAAAGGAAATGAAATAGATCTGGTGTGAAAAACAATGTGTACGTACTTTGTAAGTAAACCAGTATAAAAGAAAAAATTTGTTTAAATATAAAAATATTTGCATAATGCATTGGGTAAAACTGCTGTCAAGGATCTCTCTAAGGTGTTAAGGAGCAATGGTGCCACTTTAAAGACTAGGGTGGTGCATCTGATTCAAGACATGGTCTTTTCAATTACTTGTTATGCATCTGAAAGTTGAACAATGGGTAAGGATAACAGAAGAATGCATTTCTTTGAGGTGTGGTGTTGGAGAAGAGCACTGAATGTCCCCTAGGCTGCCAAAAGAACAACTATATCTTGGAGAGAGTGCAGCCAGGGTGCTCCTTGGAGGCAGAATGGTGAAGCTTATATTTACATATTTTGGGCATACTGTTAGCAGAGGTCAGTTCTTGGAAAAGGACATCATGCTTGGAAAGGAAAAGGTCAGCTAAAGAAAGGAAAACCTTCAGCAAAATAGATTGACACAATGACCGACGCAATGGGCTTAAGTAAATCAGAGATGTTTAGGATGGCACAAGATTAAGATGGTAAGGTTCAGATGCTTTGTTCATAGGGTCTCTGTGATTCATAGTCCATATTGCGGCACCCAACAACAACAATGTGTATCTGTCTATGTATAGGGTGGGGGACAGCTCACTCACCTTTCCATCAGGGAGCTCCATGTAGCCTTCTATATCAGAAGTATTTGTTTTGCCAAATCGACCCAGGTACCCCTGCAGCTTAAGACCAGTGAATGTAAAAGCCATCTCCCAGAACCTACAAACCAATGAGAAATAGACAACTCTGTCTCAAAGAAAGTTTGCTAAGTTTTGTTTAACTATGAAACAAGCACTTACATATTTGTCATTTATTATTTTATTCACATATTTAATTAATACTAAGTTTTTAAACTTAGAGAACACTGGTAACCTAGTGGCAAAGAAGCCAAGCTGCAATACTGAAAGAACGCAGTTTAAACCCACCAGCTGCTCCATGGGAGAAGGATGGGCAATCTCCTCCCATGCTATTAAGTACCTCTGAAAACCCTCTGGAGGGATAGCTATGGGTTGGTTCCGACTCCATGGTACATAACAACATTTAGACTTAAGACCTATGGCTGCTACGGCCAACTTGTGGAATCACTAGAGGACAGAAGGAAGTTCCAGTGGTGTGATCTGTAGGAAGGTGCACTGCTAACCCAGAGCTGGCATCTTTTGTTGGTGGTTCAAATCCACTAGCCTCTCTGAAGAAGAGAGATGGACAATCTCTTTTTGTGTGACTTATGGTCTCCAAACACCCACTAGAGGAGTAGCTACAAGTTCCAATGCAAAGGCTATAAGGTTTTTATTGAGAGGACAGAGTAGAACTGCTCCATAAGGTTCCCCAAATTGTACTCTTTATGGAAGCAGTTTGCCACATCGTTATTCCATGGAGCAGCTGGATTTGAACAAGCAATCATTCTGTTGGCAGCTAAGCACATAACCATGACTCACTGCACCACTAGAGACCCTTATTCTCTGTTAACAAAATCAAAGCCATTGCCATGGAGTAGATTCCAACTCATAATGCCACTAATGCACAAAACTGAGCTATCCCACACGTAATGTAAGGCTGTACGTCTTTATGGAAGCATACTGCCAGGTTTTTCAGTTGCAGTATAGCTGGTGGATTTAAGCTCCTAATATTTCATTTAGAAGCCAAGCACTTCACCACCTCACCATCAGGGCTCCTTAACTCCCTGTTCAGAAACAGACATTAAGATTTAAATAAGAACAGAAAAACAATTGAAACTATCAATAAGACCAGGAGCTAGTTTTTTAAAAGGGTCCACAAAATTGACAAACTGCTGGCAAACTTAACAAAAGGGGGAGGAGAGGAGATACAAATAATTAAGAAATGATAGAGCTGACATCACAACAGAACAAGATGAAATTAAATCTATAATAACGGAATACTATGAAAAGCTACACTCTGATAAATTTAAAAAACTAGAGGAAATGGACAAATTCCTTGAAACTCATGCCCTATCCAGACTGACATGGACAAGATGTAAAACACTTGAACAGACCTATCACAAAAGAAGAAACTGAACAGGTTATAAAAAAAGACTTCCCCATAATTCAAGTCCTGAACCAGATGACCTCACAGCTGAATCCTACCAAACATTCAGAGAACATCTATCACCAATCCTACTTAAAGTATTTTAAAAAATAAAAAAAGAAGGAAAACTCCCAGAGTCACTCTATGAAGCAAGCATAACCCTAATACCAAAACCAGGCAAAGATATTACCAGGTAAGAAAACTACAAACTAATTTCTCATGAAAATACATGTAAAAATCCTTAACAAAATCATAGCCAATGGAATTCAAAATGGACATCAAAAAAATAATTCATCATGATGAAGTAGGATTCATAACATGTATTCAAAGATGGCTCAACATAACAAAAACAACTTAATTTACCGCATTAACAAAACAAATAACAAGAACCATATGACCTTAGCAATTGATGAAGAAAAGGCATTTGACAAAATCCAAAACTCCTTCCTGATAAAGACACCCTGCAAAATAGGAACAGAAAGGAATTTCCTCAATATAGCAAAAAGTATACATGCAAAACCAAGAGCCAATATCATTCTCAATGAAAAAAGACTAAAAGCCTTTTTCCTGTGAACAGGGACCAGACAAGGATGCCCATTCTCACCATTTCTATTCAATATTGTATTGGAAGTGCTTGCTAGGCCAATACGACAAGAGAAGGAAATAAAAGGCACCCAGATCAGCAAAGAGACAGTTAAACTATTGTTATATGCAGATGATGTGATGGTGTGCACAGAAAACCCCAAGGACTGAACAACAACAACAAAAAACTATTAGAGCTAGTAGACCAATATAGTAGAGTGGCAGAGTATAAGATCCATATCCAAAAATCAGTGGGGTTCCTCTACAGTAACAAGGAGACCTCAGAGAAGGAAACCAAGAAAACAATACTATTTACAATAGCCAACCACAAATTGAGATACTTGGGAGTAAACCTAACTAGGGATACAAAAGCCCCATACAAGGAAAACTATAGAACATTCCTATAAGATATAATAAAAGACCTAAATAGATGGAAAAGTGCTCCCTGTTCAAGGATAGGAAGACTCAATATTGTGAAAATGAAGATTCGACCAAAAGCAATTTACCTGTTCAATGCAATCCCAACAGAGATACAAAATTCATTTTTTAAGAAGACTGAAAGGGAAATTGTCAAATTTATTTGGAGAGGAAATACCCCACATAAACAAAGCACTTCTGAAAAACAAAAATGAGGTGGGACGCATAGCACTCTCTGACCTCAAAAACTACTACAACAGCGGTAGTAACCAAAACAGCATGGTACTGATACAACGACAGGCACACAGACCAATGGAACAGAATTGAGAACCCAGAAATATGGTCAACTGATATTCAACAAAGAAATAAAACCTATAATATGGGAAATGATAATTTCTTCAACAAATGGTACTGACAAAACTAGACTGCTATGTGCAGAAAGCTGAAACAGGATCTACATGTCACACCATACACAAAAATCAACTCAAGATGGATCAGAGACCTAGGTAGGACTAAGGGGAAAAGCATAAAGTTCATCAGAGACAAAATGGTATTAAGCTTAGATGGCCTAGTCTCTGGTATAAAGAGACTGTCAAATACAACTAGAAATGCACAATCTGGAGAGGATAAAATTGATGAATGAGACCTTCTAAAGATTAAATCCTTGTATACATCAAAACATTTTCCAACAGAGTGTAAAGAAAACCTACTGACTGAGAAAAAAAACATTTGGCAATACCATTTCAGACAAGGGTCTGGTATCAAAAGTTTACAGAATCCTACAGGGCCTCCACAAGTAAAAGACTGATAATACAATTACAAAATCACCAAAAGACATGGAAATACTTCACAGAGTAAGATATTCTGATGGCCAACAGGCACATGAAGAAATGCTCTAAATCACTGGCAATAAGAGAGATGCAAATCAAAATCACAATCTCACTCCAGTAGCAGTGGCAAAATTTAATAGGACAGCAAGTAATAAATGTTGGAGAAGATGTGGTGAGATAGAAACACTGTTGATGGGATTGTAAAATGGCACAACTACTCTAAAAGATGGTTTGGGCACTTCCTCAGAATGCTAAACATAGAAACTCCGTATGACCCTGCTTCAGAGAATGAGAGAGAATGAGAACTGAGACACAAGCAGAGACTTGAACACTAATGTTCATAGCAGCGTTATGCACCATTGCAAGAACATGGAAACAGCCTAGATGTCAAACCACAATTGAATGGACTGAGAAATTATGGGACACTTATATGATGGTATATTACACAGCATGCAGAAGCAATGATTTTGTAAATTGCTACCTAACTTGAGACGGATTGGAGAGCATTATGCTAAGTGAACTAACTCAGTACCATAAAGGCAAGTATTGTATAAGACTGTTATTGCAGAATGAGTATGACATCCAAAGAGAGGGAAGAGAAGGAGCAGAGAGCAGAGGATGGATGGTGGGAGTTGGGTGTTAATCATAGGATCTCACAATCTGATGGATGGGGAGAGTAAAGAAATGGGAAAAATCCAGTGTGAAAAACAATGTATACAAACTTTGTAAGTAAACCAGTATAAGATTTAAATAAAAAAATTTTAAAACCCCAATCAATAAATATCTAATATTACTAGCATTTTCTTATTAATTCTATTTTTCCCTTTCTTTTTATTTTCTTTTTTCTTATTAATTCTTAACAAATAAACAACCCAAACAATGAAGACCTTGTTGAGGGGAGAAAAAAAATCTACCTCATCTAACTGGACTTAAATTACTAGTGGAAAAGTACCAACAAGCCAATACAAAGAAGTCAAAAGCCTAAGTGGTTGGTCAGCACTCTTCTCTGAGGCTATATTAAGGTGCCCTGATCTTGTCCTTAGAAACTACCCTATTAGTTTTTTAAAAAGTTGGAAAAAAAACCCCCAAAAAACACCTTTAGAAATTACCCTAATGTTAACAGCAAAGGCCAAAATGCCTGCAGCTTTTTGTTTCACTAGAAAATACTCTGATGATTTCTGCGGGCACCTGCACTGGTCGCCCAACCTACTTGATGTGTCCTGCCCCTGCAGTAGTAAGCTGCTCATCATCTTCAGGGTTGAAAGTTACTTTAAAAACATCCTGGGTAAAAGCTTTTGTCCTCAGCATGGGCTGTTCTTCTTTCCAATTCCAGATGGTGAATGTGTAGTCAGGGCTGCTACCAACAGATGCCAGCAAGGTGCCATCATAGTTGAAGTCGACATAGGCATATCCCAAGTCACAGCCATCTGGAAGGATGAATGTGAGTCTAGTGAACAGGGGGACTGTTTCATTTTTTGTCAAAAATGTATCCAAAACCCCCATAAAAATAGACAGGGAAAAAATGAGGGAGGAAGGGAGGAAGGAAGGAAGGAAGGAAGGAAGGAAGGAAGGAAGGAAGGAAGGAAGGAAGGAAGGAAGGAAGGAAGGAAGGAAGGAAAAGGAGGAACTTCTTATTGAGAGATATCTCTACTGGTTTGGTTTCTTTGAAGAACCATGGCTGATACAATAGAGTTATATTTTCAGAATTTTGTTAACTTTGAACATGTAGTTGTTGTTATGTGCCATCAAGTCCCCTGCGACTCATAGCAACACTATGTATAACAGCTCTAAACCCTGATCTATCCTGAGCCAACCTTATTGTCTACCCTGGTTACCCTAGTCACTGAGTCAACCCATCTCATAAAAGGTCTTCCTCTCTTGTGCTGTCCCTCCACCCTCTCAAGCATGATATCTCTCCAAGAACTGGTCCCTCCTTGCAACGTGCCCAGAGCATGTCAGACGGAGCTTCAGAATCCTTGCCTCCAAGGATCAGTCTGGTTTCACCCTCTCCAAGATGAACCTATTTGTTCTCCTAGCAGTTCAAAGGCATCAATTCTTTTTCTATCACCTCTAGTCATTGCCCACTTTTTGATGCATAGCACATAATTGCAAAGACCATGGCCTGGATTCTACAGCACTCACCTCGAAGGACTCTGTATGGTTGTAGAGAAGGATATTCATATATGATGATATTTGGAGAATTTCCTTTTTCAGCTACTGTGAAGTGAGTTTTATAGGGGTGAACCTATTTAAAAATAAAATAATACTAAAATGTTAAGATTTTCCATATAAGTCAAAACTCAAACTCAGAGTCACTGAGTCATTCCAATTCAGAAGGATATTAAAGGGTAGAGTAGAGCTGTACTGTAGAGTACCCAGGGCTGTAAATCTTTACTGGCTTCCACTGGAAGGAAGCCTCTACTCAAAATAATTTAGTTCTTTTTTCTTATTTTTCATACTGAGAAGGTTGACACAAGATAAAATAGGATTCAGGTCTGTTGCCCATACAGTTGCTATGGGTATTACTAAGCTCACTAGCCCCTAACAACATGATGGGTTGGTTTCCTCCTGGCACATTGATTATTATTTCATTCAACTAAATTTCCATCACTTCAGCTTGAAAGAAGGTTCATTTTTTTTATAGAATGATGAACACTAGGTGAGATAATAATAATATTAAGAAGAGCTAACATTTATTGAGACCTTACAATATGCCAATGATCTAAATTTTCTATTAATTCTCTTAAATTTTACATCAGCTTGGTGAGCTCTGATACCACCATCATTCTAATCTTAACTGAGGCATCGAGAGGTTAAGTAAATTGCCAAAGGTCATGTAAATTTTAGAGATAGGCTTCAAGTCAGGTGCCAGAGTCAGGAGGCAAACTAGAATAGTTGATCCCAAAATGGTAAGGGGATGTGGATTTTGTCCCTATCTGTCTAGATCTCAATTTCTAGATGGATATTGCTGAGGAAAGACAAACGTTTTACTGAGCAAATGAAAGACACTTCCCTTACAGATATAACCTACACATTCACTGTGCCCCCCCCACCCCCCACCCAAGCGCGTATGTCTTGTCTCTTCCCTTCACTGCTACATCACCCTTCCTTGCACTCCTGCCTAGCTGGTCAAGCCCTCCCTTCTCCAGCCACCTCTTGATATGATAGCTTAGTCCACAAGTCACTTCTGTTTTTCTTGCACCATGCACTGCTACTGGTCTCTCATGCTGTTGTCTGTCTTACATTTAGGAATCCTCCCAAGTCCCATGTCCCAACTTCAGGGAAAGGACAGAGTTCAGAGATGCTGTATATAGATTTGCTATGGGTCACAAGCGACTCAACAGCACATAACACAACACTGCTGAGGATCGGAGGTATTCACAGATACTTGAGTAGGGAGTCAGGCAAATCTTCACTCTCCAGGAGACTGGTTAGTCTTGTTCGCAGTTAGTGAAATAGTTCTTGACCTTTCAGATTGGAAGCTGTGTTGGGTGTTTTAGTTGACTTTCAATAGAGATCTGAAACTAGTTAAATAATTTTGTTTATACTTAACATAAACTAATTGCTCTTTTCTGTAGGATAGGATATATACTCAAAGCATATGTTACAGTT
The DNA here is from genome assembly GCF_000299155.1 of Elephantulus edwardii. NCBI lineage: Eukaryota > Metazoa > Chordata > Mammalia > Macroscelidea > Macroscelididae > Elephantulus > Elephantulus edwardii. The sequence goes on along the minus strand of NW_006400239.1, from coordinate 40,395 downwards.
TTGAAAAAAGTATTTTTGTCAGTCACAACAAGGTCACTGCTTTAAAAGAGATGAGGTGACACAGACAACACAGCAAAGTCCCCCAGGATTATCCAGGCACTGGAAGAGCCAAACACGTGGAGGAGAGGCCCTATGCTCACAAAACTACTCAGAACCTGGAGGAGGAAGGTTAGATTCACACAGTTGATAACATCAAGACTCTACTGCTTTCAAACCAAATTGTTTTATAAGAACATAGAAATTCACAAATTATTACTAGCCCTAAGAGAACAAACAGGTTTGTCCTGGAGAGGATGAAATCAAGTTGCTCCTTGGAGGCAAAGAATTTGAATCTCCATTTCATATACTTTGGGCATGTTGCCAGGAGGGACCAGTCCTTGGAGAAGGACATCATGTTTGGAAGCGTGGAGGGTAAGCACAGGCGAGGAAGACACTGGATGAAATGGATTGACACAGTGACTAGGGTAATAAGGGTAGGTGTGTCAGAGATAATGAGCCTGGCTCAGGACAGGACAGAGTTTACAGCTATTGTGCATAGGGTTACTATGAGTCACAGGCAACTCTACAGCACTTAACAATAACAACAACAACAAATAATAAAATGATACTCTGAAGGTGGTCTGTATATCAGGACTCATGATATCCAAGATGTTACTCTGACTGTTCCTCTCCACAAGGCCTAAGATGTCCACCTTGGGCTCATGGATCTTGGCACACAGCTTATACATTATCATGTACTTGTAATGTGGTTATTGTCTCTCTAGATTAATTTCAAACTCTTTGGATTCACAGAGATCATCAACTCCTCTTCACTTAAATCCCTCCCAGTATAGTTTATATAAAACTAAAAAATATTACATAGCATAATATAGATTATTGATCCTGCTGCTTGAACCAGAACTGTATGTCCAAATTATCCTCTTTTTGCTAACTCCTCTCATACAATCTAATCAGAACAGATGACTCTCACAAAATGCCAAAGATATCAAGAGGCATTCCTCAGGCCTCAACAGTTAGGCTGTTAGTTACTAAAGAGAAAAGATCTATTGACACCTCCATTTGAGATTATATATATATATATATACACACACACACACACACACACACACACACACACACAGAGAGAGAGAGAGAGAGAGAGAGAGAGAAAAACACACCAAGGAAAACTATCAGTAACAGTGCAAACTGGCATAGAGAGGGCAAGCAAGATAGCCTTAGATCGGCATTCTTTATATTTGACAACTAAAAGTACCATTCCAATTGAGTTGATGGGAAGAGACAACAGAAGCTTGGCTTTGAAGGAAAGCTCATAAAGAAGCAAGAGGAAAGAGTTTAATAAGGGTACACTTTTAAGATGTTAAGCAATTGATTCAGTATGTTTTCACATGGAGAATTTTGGTCAAATAAAATTAAAGGGAACACATAAAGATGGACATTAATTATATTAGTGAGCTGAGATAAACTAGTATTATCCAGTTTTAATTAAAAACATCAAATGATCTACTATGCTGGGAATGACAAATTGAAGAGGGATGATGTCACATTCATCATTAAAAAAGAATACTTCAAGATCCATCCTAAAGTGCAAAGCTATCAGTAATAGGCTATTATTCACATAAATACAAGGAAGACTTGTTAATGCAGCTACTATTCAACTAAACACACCCATCACTAACATGAAGCATGAAGAAATTGAGAGTTTCTTCAAGCTTCTGTAGTCTGAAATTGACTGAACATATAATCAAACTGTAATAACACCTAGTGACAGGGATGCAAACCTTGGAAAAGGAGGAGGATTGTAGTTTGGAAAATATGGGCTTGTGACATAAATGGGGCCAGAGACCCATGTCTATTATTCTATCATCAATTTTGTATGACCAGTGATTTAAACATTGCAAATACCTTTAAAAATAAAAACAACATAAATCCCAGCTATACACATGGAGCTCACCTGACAGAATACACAAGAATCAGACTGACAACATCTGTGGAGAAGTTCACTACCAGTCATCAAAACAACACCAATGAAGGAGCTCTGGTGGCCTAGTGGCAAGACGCTGCACTGAAATTCCAGAGGTACATGGTTCAAATCCACCAGATGCTCTGCTGGAGAAGGAGGGGGCAATCTCCTCCTGTACCAGTCAGATCTGATTTGACGGTACACGTAAAACAATACAATTTAAAAAAAAAAACACACCAATGGGTGATTGCAGAACAGAGCATAAATTACTCACATGCAAGTTCTAATTGAAATTGAAGAAAATTAAAACAAATCAACTAAAACGAAAACATAGTCTTAAGTCTATCCCACTTGGGGGGAAAAAAGCTCAAAGATAGAGTTGAGGCACCAAACACTAACAAACTAAGACTAGCAAGCTGTTGGATGGCATAAAGGAAATCATCCATGGAAAGATCAAAAGGTTGTTACAACAGGAAAGAAAATACCAAAATGGATTTCAGAAGAGACTTTGAAACTTGTTCTTCAACATTGAGAAGTTAAAACGAAAGGGAAGAAATGATGAAGTAAGAGAGTTGAATAAAGGATTTCCAAGGGCAACTGAAGAAGACAAAAAAAGTGCAAAGACCTAGAGTTAAACTAAAGGAGTGAAACATGTTCAGCATTTCTTGTCAAGCTCAAAGGACTGAAGAACAAATACAAGCTTCAGATTCAAGAACCTGAACAAATTCAAGTTGTAACACTGAAGAATGGCATCTAATAACAACATAAGTATTATATGAAACATCTTTGCTGAATTAAACAGGATATAGATTCATAGAGTTCGTGTTCAAGCAGCAATTTCCTATCAGGTGATTAAGAGGGTTTCTAGGAGACTCTATGGGCAGAATCTTGAACTATACAGGAAGCATCCAAAAAAAGATAAAAAGAACACACAGAATCATTGTAACAAAAAGAGTTTGTCAACTCTGAAACATTTCAAGTAGCAGCATATAATAAGAACCAAGGGCAGAAAAGAAGATCAAACTGCTTTGAAAGCACTGGCTAAAATTAAGGTCATGAGAAGTGATGAAATACCAATTGTGGTATTTGAGCAAACACATTCTGCCCTACAGGGGCTCACTAGTTAGTCTATGCCAAGAAACTTGGAAAACCGTAACTTGGCCAACTGACTGGAAGAGATACATATTACTGTTCCAAGAAAAGGTGACCCTCCTCCAGACTAGAAATTATCAAACAGTATTATTATCAGACGTGAGTAATATTTTTCTGACGATTACTAACAAATGACTAGAACAGTAAATTAACAGGGAACTACCAGAAATTCAAGCTGGACTCAGAAGAGGCCACGAAATGTGGTTTCACTGCTGACTCTGATGAGTCTTGGCTGGCAGCAGAGAGCACCACATGTTTACAATGCTTTACTGATAACCTAAAAGCTAATCATAATAAATGTGGGTCATTTCTAAATTACACATAGATGATAATAAATTATGGATGATTAGAACAAAAATTGACACACATCTCATGTGATTCCACAATTCTGCAAAGGCTACAGACGCTACAAACTAGTCAATAGAGAAAAAAAAATATCCATCAACAGACAGATTTCCCCCCTCACCCTCCAAGTTACTAAATGCTTTTATACCCCAATGGCACCAATTCCACCACCACTGGTACTTCGCACGTAGATCTGTTCCTTGGTTTTCAAATCCAGAAGGATCAGCTGGTTTCCAGCAATGTACATCAGTGTACAACTGTCCAGAAGTTGTAGGTTGGCCCGCCTTCTGCAATCATAACCAAAGGAATGACTAAAGAAAAGTCATTAAGGAAAAGAAATGAAGTAACCACTTTAAGATTAGGGAAGGTAATGAAATAAGGATACATTTTAAGTTTGTACAGGGAAAGAAAGTAGTGATGCAAGCTACAGCATGGATAAACGTGGAAAACATCATGCTGTTTAGATTTTCAGGAGTTGAAATAATTGAATTTTACATCTTGAAAGCTGGAAGTTTTCATAATGTATTTTAAGTACAATTTTACTTTAAAGTCATGTGACAATTTTCTTTCTCTAATTAATTTTTTACATTTCCATAGGGGAAAATCTGAAAGCACAATAATTTGCAATAAAAAATGATAAATTTCTATCTGTGTATTATGCTAACTAAAGCTGTCACTTACATTTTTCCTTTCTCTATCCCATTACACCTAAATCATGTGCTAAGATGTGGGAAGAGTCCCTGTTATTACCACCTTTATATTCATAGCGTGTGACAAGAAGAACCATGCAGTATATTTTTTTTAAATGGAACATATCATATAGGCCTCTTCTTTCATGTTGAAAGTCAGAATGTTTACAATTCCAGCATACCATTGATGATTATGATAATAAATTAATATATTTGAAATTGGATATCTATGTAACTCAAATTCATTGCTGTTGAGTAGGACAGACACACAGCTGAACTTCCAAGGCTGTAAACCAACCAGGAGGAGAATCTCCGTCTTTAAAACCAGCTGAGACACCTGACCTGTACGTTGGCAGTTCAACTCCCTGTGGGTTACTCCACCAGAGCTGCCTGATACATGGTGTACATTATGTAATGAAGAATAATTAATATACAGTGTATGTATATATGTACTCCATATAGTAATACACCACACTTATATGTTATTGTTGGGTACCACAGAGTCAGAACCGACCCATAGCTGACACTCCAGCAGGTTTGCAAGAGGCAGTTAATCAAACAGGAGGAGATTTTCCATCCTTGTCCCATTCATATATAGGATTATATTAAAATTAAACTTAAAAGTAGTTGTAATATACAAGCATACATATATAATTGTGTGTGTGTGTGTGTGTGTGTGTGTGTGTAAATATATATGGATGTGTCTGGATAAGTGCACATAGGCACACACATATAAGGAGTTCTGGTGTGCAGTTCAAATTCACTGGTGACTCAAGGGAGAAATCTAGACAGTCTCTCACAAAAGATTTAGAGCTGTGGAAAGTGATGGACTGTCAACTATGAGTCGGAATCAACTCAAAGGCAATGGATCTGGTGTTGAGAGGGTGGTTGTATATATGTAAAATACAGAGAATTCTGGTGGCTTAATGGTAAGGCCTTAAACTGCCATTCCCAAACCACCAGCTTCTCCACATAAGAAAAACAGGATATCTCTCCCTGTATCTCTGATTCTCATCTCTAGCCTCTGAAAACCCACCAGAGGGTCAGCTAGGAGTCAGCTCTGACTTGACAGCATATAACAACAACATGTAAAATATAAATACACAGTTAAGTACATATGCAAGGAGTAGTCTAACATTTCCTTTCTGAGCTTGTTAGAGCATACATAGACATTATACGTAAGTAAATATATGCGTGTGCATTTGTGCTATAGAAACTTTGTTGTTGTTGTTGTGCCATTGAGTTGGAATCAACCAATAGCTGAGTCTCTGGTGTATTTTCAGAGGCAGTTAATTGCATCAGAGGAGATTGTCCATCCTTCTACACCGGAGCAGCTGGTGGCCTTGAACCATGTTCCTTGGGGATTGCAGCACAGCTTATTGCCACTAGGCCACCAGAACTCCCTGTAGAAACTTTACTATTCAAAAATAGATGTTAAGAGATTTGTGGTATAAAACATTCTAAATATATGTTATTACCACCTGTAAGTGAAATATTAACATAATCCAGCATATAAATACAATCATTAAATGAATTTGCCAACAAAATTGCATTTCCAAAAGAACTCTATTAAGTAGCAGTGCATGTGAAGCAGAAATTCTTACACAGGAATTTGCTGTTGGGACTCAAAAGCTGAAAGAACATGGGTGAAATATTGGGCCCTTGTTCTGATTTTAGAGGATTCCATCTGTTTGTAAGTAATTCAAAATCTTCAGAAAAAAAGAAGTCAAATGCAACTTCCACTAACAATACATAAATTGAAAAAGATTAAGACAATGCAATATGAATTTTAAAGTATATACAAATTATAAACAACTACACATAACCTTGAAAGCTGTTAACTGGCTGCTGTTAACTAACTGGCTGACGGGTTGAGTCTATCCAGAGGTGGCTGGAAAGAAAGGATTGGTGACCTACTATTGGGAAGCCAGCTACTGAAAACATTACAGAGCATACTTCTATTCTGACTCATATAGAGTCACTAAGTTGGAGTCCACTGGATGGCATATGGTTCTTTATGTTATACATAACAAAAACATTACTTAATAGTTAAACTATTAATTGTGGTTGTTGTTATGTGCCATCGAGTCGTTTTCGACTCATAGCGACCCTATGCACAACAGCTCTAAACCCTGCTC
>NW_006400239.1:9963-30941 GCF_000299155.1 Elephantulus edwardii | reverse complement strand
CATGGACTGCCAAGAAAACAAACAGATTCATCCTGGAGAGGGTTAAACCAGGCTACTACTTGGAGGCAAGGAGTCTGGGGCTTCGTCTGACATACTTTGGACATGTTGCCAGGAGGGACGGGTCCTTGGAGAGGGACATCATGCTTGGTAGGGTGGAGGGACAGTGCAGAAGGGGAAGACCCTCCATGAGGTGGGTTGATTCAGTGACTGGAGTAACCAGGATGGGAGTGTCAGGCTGTGCAAATGGCATAGGATAGAGCAGGGTTTAGGGCTGTTGTACGTAGTGTCTCTATGAGTTGCAAGCGACTCGACAGCACATACCAACAACAACAATTTAGACCTCATGGAGAACATCAGGGGACTATGTAGTAACAGCACAGATGAAAAACTGATGTACAGCTCTTTATCTTTAAAGATCCTAACATTATTGTTTTTCCTTCTTCCAACTACTGCTCTCCTTTGCCTTCTCTTTTTTCCAGGCCAATATAAACTTTACTGAACTAAGAGTTTATCTATAGTGAGACATGAACAGTTGAAGTTGATTGGTTATCATCTGTTCATAAAATAAGATGAAGTTGGGAATCAGAATGTGTATGATTTATCTAATATTATTCTAATTTCAGGAGTAGTGGAAGATTTCCTTCTTACATATTGCTGCTGTGGTCAAAAGCTCTTTCCAACAAAATGGGTGCAATGGTGACCACTCAAACTCTATCCTAAACCACGCCTACTTAAAACAGAGACAGCTTCTTTATGCCTATCAATTTCTGTATCACTCTAATTAAGTGCTGAAGAAATGCTTCTTAATTAGCCAGTGTATAATGATCTGCTGATCCTTCCTGCTTAACCCCAGAGGATAGCCGTCAATGTTAAAATGTGTGCTTAAAAAAAAGTGCAGCTTTAGTGTACCTTCAACACCCTTCCATTTAACCTCACACACTCTGCCTTGCTTTTAATTTCCTGTCAGGGAGCCCAGGGCCTTCAATATTCATTTCTTCATCCCTGGCCTCCATTTTAAAGATGTGTTTAAATACTCTGTTAAGCTCTGTTTAATGGTTTTTATAGGTTGTGCTCTCTTTAATGGGTTTTTTTACAGGTTGTGCTCTGTTTTAAATGCTATTTCATAAATGGCATTCTTTTTTTGTAAACTAGGTTTATTCAGAAGTGGCAAATTTAAAAAGTGAACAGTTGTTATGTGCTGTTGAGTCAGAACCAACTTGTATCTGACCTTTCAGCAAGTTTTCCGAGGCTATATTATTGCACGGGAGAAGCCTGCTCATCTTTCTCCTGAGGAGCAGCTGGTGGATTTGAACCACCTGACTTTGGACTGATGGCACAACTCCTTATCACTAAGCCACCAGAGCTCCCCAAAAATAAAGAAGATTGTATATTATAAATAATGAAAGACCATTATTCTTCTATTTTAAAAGGTGCTAGCCAAAGGGTGTCCAAAAGTCTACTTCAAAAATAAACAAGACCTAGAGGTTTTGAAAAAAGACACTGAAACCATATGGAATGACTACAAATTTTTAAGAGACCACTTGTCTGGCTGCACTTGCAAGTCTGTTCAGTTCCGGGAACTTATCTCCGACAAAGTGGAGACTGCCCTAAGACAAGTGAACTGACAGAGAAGGCTGGAAAATCATGACATAAAAGATCAGCAGAAATAACAAAGGGTGTTTATTATTGACCCTGGAGAAAGAAAGCACTTAGAGGATGTACAACAACTGACTTCTACATCTCAGAGAGTCTCACAGGAGCAAGCAATTGTATTTCTCCGTCTCCAGAGAGCACAGTCAAGTCCAATGTAGCAGTTTTGAGATAGGAAGATTTCTATTCAAAGCTTGTAGGACTGTCTAATAATTTAAGCTGTCCAAAACTGGGATAGCCTCCTTTATGATTTTCCTGGTATTAAAAGTGTTCAAGGAAAAGCTGCAGAATACAGCCACTCATCCAGCCTAAGTAGAGGAAATTCAGGTGTCAAGTCACAAGTCAAGGTCAGATGTGATTCTTTAGAATCCAGGCATGCATGTCACCATAGTTCTGAGACCCTCTGGTGTCCTAGTAGGAGTTACACTGATAACCCAAAAGGAAAGCAGTTCTAGTCCACCAGGCAGAGCTAGGTTCATGGAAGAAATAAGGACAATCTCCTCCTGTGCTACTTACAGCCTCTGCAAATACAGTGAAGTGATGAGTTGGTTCTACAAAATGTCAGTGAGTTGTTTGTTGAGTTTTAATATCCTGGAGGAGTGAGTTATTGGTGTTGGCGAAGAGGGAAGGAGAGACATTCAAAAGCACCAAGGAAGCTTTGTCAGAGTACAGATGCCCAAACCCTTGCTGCACAGAAATGACAGTGGGTTCAGGAATATGTCAGAGCACATGTATTTTAGAGATACTTCCAAGTGTCTCATATACAACCACTATCCCATTCGAAAAAGATAGCCTATAAAAACTTAACATAACAGTATAAATTCTGCCAGAAAGGGATCCAAAAACACAGAAAGGGGGAGGGGGGAGAAAGTATGAAAAAAGAAATGCTAGGATACAAAATCCAGTATGAACTAGTTTCAGTCACATCTGCAATTGAAATAGAGAATAATTATAACCATGAAAATCAGTGAGAAAGCCACTGACTTAGACCTATTTTTATTAAGTGTTATTCAAGTGCATATACTGTCTAAAGATAACATTCATAGTATTTTTACTTACTCATTGCCTTTAAGTAGGAACCAGTTCCTAGCTGACCCTTCAGTGGGTTTGCGAATGCTGTAAACCATACATGAAGAGACTGTCCATCTTTCTCTCATGGATTCAAACTGCCAGAGAGGTGCCACCTTGGGTCAGAGTGTAACTCCTTACAGACTACACTCCACCAGAGGTTCCTTCATGATATCATAGTCTTACTGATTATAATAAATTCTTAACAGATACTTTGACCCCTATAGTAACAAAATGCTTTATTTTATTGTAAAAAGCAAAACTGAAGGTCTCTCTTGTCTCTCCGTGTGTATAAGCACACTTTTAAAAGACACAGAGGTAACAATTACCCCCATGGAGGGTGGGCCTACTAACAACCCAGCTCCAGCTAACATCCTTAATGGAAATCGCCTTCAAACTACACACCTTTCAAATGTAACACTGTAAGATGATGGCAAACATTGAATCTCTTTGTCTTTCATCCCTTACTTATTCTTCAGACCTCTCCCCAGCTTCCACTTTCTCAGGGTCTTGATAATGATATTTTATTTGATAAATAATTAAAAGTGAGACCACGTATGCCTAACAATGGCCACATTTGTGTCTCACAAGCAGACATGGTCATTTTTAACCTGCTAGACATTGTCATAGGCAAGTCAGGCAAGCAGAGGAGATAAGTGGGGATCAGGGACACGTCTAGTCACCTTCACATGATGTGCTTTGAGCCTTCTCCATCTGTGCAAAGAAAAGCCTCAAAACATCACTTCTTTCTGGGGTTATCTGGCATGAAATAAAAGTTCAATTTAAATGAAGATCAATGAATTTCTACCTAGAGTTCCATAAGGGCTAAAGTTCTTAAACGTAAGACGAGGGTCGCCAAGCTTTTTCTATATAAAGAATGTAAAAATTTTCAGTTTTGTGAGCCTGATGAGCTCTACTGTGACTCCTTAACTCTGCTCCTCTGTCATCGTAGCCACAGACACAATGTAAATAAATTAGTACAGCTGTGTCCCAATTAAACTTTGTTGACAAATTCAAGTAGAGGGCCATATTTTGTCCATAGGCTGTAGTTTGCCAACTTCCGACCTAAGGAGCCAAAATCACCAAACTGTACATATGGAACTGAAATGGATACACAAGACTGAGGAGATTCAGTGGTATGCTTGAATTTGGAGTCACATAAGGCTTCGAAGCAAGCTCATCATAATTGTAGTAGAACTGATCTGATAATTTCCTCTTAACTTCGTCCTCTGTCTCTTTTGCAGCTGAGGTTGCAACTTCTTCATACAAAGATTCTGAAAAAGTGAAAACAGGTTAACTAAGAAGAGCCTCTGATGAGACCTGAAGTTGTATTTCCCAAAGACAGAAGTATGCAGCATGAAATACTCTATCAGTGGGAACATTAATAGCCTAGACATGTAATTCCACCCACCAATAAGCATGAAAAGAAGAGCTAATATGCCTGTGTCTGTCAGGGCCAAAGGTGGAACTCTAGTCATGTTTTCAGCAGAATCTGAAAGAACAACTCATAATCAAAGGGAGAGTCACTCTCATTAAACTGCTGTAGAACAATCTTAGGCCGTTCATTCCCCAGAAGACCGAGTATGAGGCTTGTGTACGTGACCATCAGGTTTGGGATCTGTAACTCTAGCGGTCCCAAGACACAACACCAGAATGCAATGTTCTTATTTTTAGTATCTCTAATGCAGCTCTACATCCTTCAACTATGTCTTTGAGTGAACGTGTAATTTCTCACAGGAAGAACTTGGCAATTCATCTTTAAAACAGCGACAATTACAAATAGAAAACCAACAATAACCCTGGTTTCACAGTTTGGTGGGTGGAGGCAGGGGGTGCAAAGAAAGGGGAAGGATCCAGGTGAAAAGGCAAGGTAATGATGGGCAGGGTCCAATGGTGATTAATTTTATGAAACCTGATGCATGACAATGATTGTATGAAACACAGTGTTAATGAAGAATAGTGTGAAATGCAATGTTTACCAAACTTTGTAAGCAAACTAATAAAAATATTTTTTTTAAAAAGTGAACTAGGGGAGTGTATAGGGAGAGAAAGGGGGTAAAAATGTGCAACAGTGTGTGAATGAAAATCTAATTTTTTTTGTCAATTTCTGTTAAAATCACAATTGAAATAAAAAAATTTATTAAAAAAAGGAAAACCAGAAATACCTTCAGTGCTTTCAAAATTATCATCATGAAAGGAGGTGGAACTTTCTTCCAGTTGTTCTTCAAGTAAGTCTTCGTCCTCTAAACCTAATTCTTCTCCTTCAGTCAACATATCATCTGTGATATCATCTGGCAATGTAAAACTTTCTCCCCCTGCAGTTATTAAAAATAATTTTGATTTAGTAAAGGAATTGGCAGATACAGAAGAATTTAATGAAAGAACATTTGAGCAAGAGCCTATGGCCATGAAGGAAGAAGTTCAAGCTGCTTTAAAGGAAATAGCAAAAAATAAGGCCCCAGGAATAGACGGTATACCAATTGACGTATTTCAGCTAAGAGATGCTGACCTGGATGTGCTCACCAAGTTGTGCCAAGAAATCTGGAGAACAACCATTTGGCCAACTGACTATATTTGTTCCCATTCCAAAGAAGGGTGACCCAACAGAGTGTGGAAACTATAGAACAATATCATTGATTTCACATGCAAGCAAGATTCTACTGAAGATTATACAAAAATGACTGGAACAGCACATCAGCAGAGAACTGCCAGAAGTCGAGGCTGGGTTTAGAAGGGGTCGTGGTACTAGGGATATTGTAGCTGATATTAGATGGAGCTTAGCTGAAAGCAGGGAATACCAGAAGAATGTATATCTGTGTTTCATTGATTATGCAAAGGCGTTTGACTGTGTGGATCATAACAAACTCTGGCTGACTCTGAGAAGAATGGGAATCCCAGAACATTTAATCGTGCTAATGCGAAACCTAAACTTGGACCAAGAGGCAGTCGTCAGAACAGAGTAAGGAAACACTGCATAGTTCAAAACTGGGAAAGGTGTACACTGGGGATGTGTCCTATCTCCATACCTTTTCAACCTGTATGCAGAGCAGATTATCTGAGAGACTGGGCTCTATGGGGAGAAGTGTGGCATCAGGATTGGTGGAAGATCTATTAACAATCTGCGTTATGCAGATGACACAACCCTGCTTGTTGAAACTGAGGAAGACCTGATGCACTTGCTGCAGAGTGTCAAGGACTGCAGCCTTCAGTATGAACTGAGGCTCAATGTCAAGAAGACAAAGATTCTCACCACTGGACCAATTCGTAGCATCAGGATGGATGGTGAAGAGATTGAGATTGTTCACAGCTTCAGTTTGCTCAGCTCCACGGTCAACACTCTTGGCACCAGAAGCCAGAAATCAAAAACGTATTGCGATGGGAAAGTCTGCTGTTAGGGACCTCTCTAAAGTACTCAAGAGCAACGGTGTCTCTCTGGAGACTAAGGTGCATCTGATACAGGCCAGGGTCTTTGCAATCAATTGTTACGCATCAGAGAGTTGGAGTAGGGAGGACAGAAAGAGAATTGATGCCTTTGAGTTGTGGTGCTGGAGAACAGTATTAAATATATAACATCAACTGCCAAGAAAACAAACAGATTCATCCTGGAGAGGGTTAAACCAGGCTACTCCTTGGAGGCAAGGATTCTGGGGCTTCATCTGACATACTTTGGACATGTTGTAAGGAGGGACAGGTCCTTGGAGAGGGACATCATGCTTGGGAGGGTGGAGGGACAGCACAGGAGGGCAAGACCCTCTAGGAGGTGGACTGATTCAGTGACTGGGGTAATCGGGATTGGTGTGTCAGAAGCAGTGCGACTGGCACAAGATAGAGCAGAGTTTAGGGCTGTTGTACATAGGATCGCTGTGTGTCACAAACAACTCGATGGCACATAACAACAACGTCTAAATGTCTAACACAACAGTTTATTACTTCCAAAGCAGCTAATGCTTCAAATGTGCTCTAAATGTAGTAATTGTTAATAATACTTAAAAATGCCTAGAAGAAGTATTGGTATTTGGTCAGTCTTGATGGGGGCAGGGGGATGTATTCTGTGAGTTAATCTCATTTTCACTTTCTCTTCTGTCTGATGTAATCATATCACACTGAATGTGCTCACAAGTCTATGCCAGGAAATGTGGAGGACAGCTGTCTGGACAATGGACTGGAAGAGGTCCTTATTTGTTCCCATTCCCAAGAAAGGTGATCCAACTGAATGTGGAAACTATCAATTATTACCATTAATACCACATGCAAGCAAAATATTGCTGAACGTCATTCAAAAACAGCTAGAACAGTACGTAGACAGGGAATGGAGAGACGTTCAAGCAGGATTTAGAAGAGGCTGTGGCACCAAGAATATCACTACTGATATCGGATGGATCCTGCTAAAAGTAGAGAATACCCGAAGAATGTCTATTTATGCTTTCTTGAGTATGCAAAGGCATTTAACTGGATCATATGGATAATAATAAGTGATGGCTAATATTGAGAAGAATGGGAATCTCAGACACTTATTAACCGTGCTCATGCAAAACCTATACCTAGAACAAGAGACTGTTGTGTGAACAGAGAAAGGGAACACTACATGGTTTAAAATTAAATAGGGAGTATATCAGGATTGTATTCTGTCTTTATACCTATTCAATCTGTTTGCTGAGCACATTATTAGAGCACTTGGACTCTATGAAGAAGAATGTGGTATCAAGATCAGGACAAGATTCATCCATAGCCTATGTTATGCATATGACACAGCTTTGCCTGCTGAAAGTGAGGAAGACTTGAAGCACTTGCTGCAAAAGATAAAACGAAAAATACAGCCTTCAATATGGATTGCATCCCAATGTCAGGAAAAAAGAAGATTTTTACCACTGGACCAATAGGCAACATCATGATAGATGGAGAAAAGAGTGAACTTGTCAATAACTTCATCTTAGTTGGATCCACAATTCCTTGGTACCAGCTGTCAGGATATCAGAAGATGTACTGCACTGAGAAAGTCTGCACTCAGGGATCTCTCCAAATTATTGAGGAGCAATGATGTCAGTTTGAGGAATGAGGTGTTTCTGATTCCATGGTCTTTCTGATCATTTGCCATGCATCTGAGTGCTGTACAATGAATAAGAATGACAGAAAAAGAACCGATGGCTTTGAGCATTGGAGAAGGGTACTGACCATCTCACAGACTGCAGAAAAACCAAATATGTCTTAGAGAAAGTGCAGCCAGATTGCTCCTTGGAGGCAGAGATGATAAGGCTTCATCTCACATATTTCAGCAATGTTTCTAGGAGAGGCTATTCCTTGAAGAAGGACATCATGCTTGGAAAGACAGAGGGTCAGTGAAGGAGAGGAATACCCCAACCATGTGGATTGACACAGTGATTATGGCAATGGGCTAGAGTGTGCCAGGAAGTGTGAGGATGATGCAGCATAGAACAGGATTCCGATCTGTTGTTCATAGGGTCACTATGGGTAGTACTTGACTTCATGGCACCTATGAATGACAACATCTAATCATCTCAGATTTACAAGACAGTAAAAGCAAAAAAGAACCTAGTATTCTGTTATCATTATGTCTACTCAGTTCAATTCTGCCAACACTTATAGAGGATCACCAAAGTAACAATTAAGAATATCTTTTTCAGAGTATGATTATTTCTCTCCAAATATATACCCCAAGCATAAGTTAGAATGGTGGCTTTACAATAAGCTATGAAAGAAAGAAAATTGGAATGAGAATTGCCCTAGATATAAGCCAACATTCAGATCAAGTTCAAACACAGGTATTGTTAAAATATACAATGCTAAACAGATGAAAGACAAGAATGAAGGGACTTTCAGAAAGGAAGGAAGGAAGAATTTTTTATTATTAATAATTTTAATGAAAGTTTACAGAGATTTTGGATTTCCACTCATTCATTGTTGTACTTTTCTCCCTGCCCGCTCCTCTGCCCCCATTTCACTCTTCTCTTTGAAAAGCAAAAGGAAAATTCTTTCATTGTTAAACAACCCCTCCTCTCAAGTCCACCTGGACTCCTTGTCATGACAATACCTAATCATATATCCCTTTTAAACAGTTCTCTCCCTCATCTGTTTCAATGTAGTATACATAATTTATCCCATCTTTCTCAGTCTCCCTCCAACCCCAATATCAATCCCATTTTATAGCAGTGGAACTATGCAGTGTTGTCCTTTTGTGACTAAGATATTTCACTCAGCATGAAATCCTGCAGGGTCGCCCATTTTGAGTAATATTCCACGAGTTTTTGTTTTTCAAAGCAGCACAGCATTCCATTGTGTGAATATACCAGAGCTTCTCTATCCATTCATTTGCTGATTGGCAGGAAGGAAGAAATTTTAATTATACCAAGGCAGAGCAGAGTCAAAGACATGTACGATCTTAAATGAGGCAAAATGATTAGAAACAAGGCCAAGACTAATATGAATGAGGCAGGAAAGAGTAGTCAAGCCAATTCGCCAAATGATAAGGAAGAGTTCTGCAGGATTCATGTGTTTGGATAGAAAGACAATAACGACAGATATTTAAACAGCCTAAACTTGAAACTTGATTTTCCTTAAGAACAGATCTGGGAAAATGCTGCTCGGTGCCATCAGGTCAGCTCTAATTTACTGTAACTCCTCATTCAACAGAAGAAAACACGGCTGGATCCTCATTTTCAATCTCTGCTGTGGTTGGGGACACTTGCCTCCATTGGAAACTATTTTTCAATAATATCTTTTAAGAGAGACTCTAGCTCTTTCTTAAACTGTGGCAATCAAAAACTTTCCACATTTGGAGATTAGAATATCTCCACTGATCTTCCTCTGGGAAAGAATTCCAGCAGCTGAAATGAGATCTTAGGGCTGTTGGTGCAAAGGTCTAGGCTGCAGAAGTCCCTGAAAAAAGAATGAGGAATGAATGAAGATCAAGACTAGATAACAAAAAAGAATGGCTATTGTGAGCCTGTTAGAAAGTTTGCAAAACTGAGAGAAAAAGGAGATAGGATAAAAAATTAATATGAAAAATACTAATACGGTGAAGAAGTATCTACAGAACTGAAGGTGGTAAGGTACCAGAGCTAAGCAGCCGGTAGCTACTGGGATTTTTAGAATTAGAAAAGTTACCGGAAGAAGGCTTATGGTTTGAAGAATAAATAGGCATTTGTCTGTTTATTCTTGGAAATAACCTGAAATCAACACTGAAAGTAAGAAACAAATACACACATTGAGAAAGAGTTATCAAGTATATGATGGAACAGGATAGAGAACTAGTCTTGTTGCTGTGGTTATGTACCGTCGAGTCAGAACTGACACCATAGTTGACTCTCCAGTGGGTTTTCAAAGGCAGTAAATCACCTGAGAGAAAATGGCCCTTCTTTCTCAAACAGAACAGCTAGTGGATTTGAACGATGTGTCTTTCAGTTGACAGCACAATTACTTACCACAAAGACACCAGAGTTCCCTGAGAACTAGTCATCCAGTCTCATTATTAAGGTCACTATGAGTGGTAGTGGACTCAATGGCACCTAACATTATCATTCATTATCATCAAATTCATCCATGGAAAGTTGAGAATAGTAGCTGTGGAATGGTATCCAATGTGTGAAAACCTCAACATATACGATGCTGAAATGTAGGAAGTATTCATGTTGTTATTCTTTTTAAGTGCTGTTGAGTCAAATACAACTCATGGTGATCCTATGAACAACAGATCTGAACCTTGTCCTACCGTGCACCAATCTTATCATCTCTGACATGCTTGAGCCCACTGTTAATGTCACTTTGTCAGCCCATCTTGTTGAGGGTCTTCTTCTCTTTCTCTGACCCTCTACCTTTCCCATGATGAAGTCTTTTTCCAAGGACTTATCTTCTTGACAACATGCACAAAATGTACAAGATCAAGTTTCACCAACTTTGCCTTTATGTAAAAAAGAAAAAACAAGGAAGGAACAAACAAAAGTAGGTGAGTAGTAAAATGATGTGCATGTGTCTTTTTTGGAAAGCTAAATCTAGTAACAGCATGGAACAAGGACTAGATTGAAAAATGTGAGTGGAAATCCCTGCTGCAAGAGTCCACGCAGGAGAAGAGAAATGCCTAATGGAAAATATATTCTAGAGAAATACTGATTTATGAAACATCTCTCAGGTGGTAAGGTTTTTATGTCAATTGTGTTACTAAATGGATATTCCCAGGACCTCTTCTCCTCTGGTCAAGACGAATTTTCTGAAGCTTATATTTAAGATTAGATCCTGAAGAGTCAAAATTTCAGCAAGACACTCAATACCCTGATGCCAGCTACCCTTCAAAAATTCTAATTGTAAAATTCCTTACTTTTCCCTTCTATTTGAAATCCTGCCACAAAAAAAAGTTCCATTTTAATTCCCAAACTACCTACAATGATTACAGGAATGAGTGAGAAAATCAAGGATCAAAGTAAATTCAGACCTTTCCATCATCAAAAAAATAAAAATAAAAAAGTCAATAAAAAGACAAGGAGAGAAAAAAAGAACAAAATGAATGTCAGATGAGACTCTAATGCTTGCACTAGTATGAAATGAAGCAAAAACAAGGGAAAAAGAATCCTGAAATAAGAAATCTGAAGAGAATAGCAGCTCAAGAAGATAAAGCAAAATATTATAATGAAATATGCGAAGAGTTGGACTTAAAGACCAAAAGGGAAGAATACATTAGGTATTTCTCAAGTTGAAAGACCTAACTGAAGGAAAAATCAAGCTTTAAGTTGTAATACTGAATCTTTCAGGATTGTGATACTGAAGGATTCTATGGGAACATATTGAATGATACAGGAATCAGAAAAAGAAGATGCAAGGAATGCAGAGTCATTGTTCCTAAAAGAATTGGGTGACATGGAACCATTTCAGGAAATAGCATATAATCAAGAACAAATAGTAAGAAATCCAAGCTGCACTGAAGGCATTGCGAAAAACAAGGCAGCAGGAATTGACGGAATACCAACTGAAGTATTTCAGGAAACAGATGGTACCCTGGATGTGCTCACCACTCTATGCCCACAAATTCAAAAGACAGTTGCACGATTAAAACTGACTGGGAGAGATCTATATTTGCTCCAATTTAAAAAAAAGTTATTCTAAAGATTGTGAACATTATCAAACAATATAAGCAATATCACTTGCAAGTAAAATTTTCCTAAGGATTATTTTTAAACTGCTAGATCAGAACATCAACAAGAAACAGCCAGAAATTTAAGCTGGATTCAGGAGAGGTTGTGGCACAAGGAATCTATCACTGCTCATGTTACATGAACGTTGGCTGAGAGAATACCAGAAAGATAGGGCAGCATAGGACAAGGTTCAGATCTGTTGCTCACAGGCTTAATATGAGTAGTAACAGACTTGATCCAGAACCCAACTACTCCAAGCTGGAGAATCAAAAACGGCTGGAACAGTGTATAGATAGGGAACTGCCAGAAGTTCAAGCAGGATTTAGAAGAGACATGGCACCAGAAATATCATTGCAGATGACAGATGGATCCTGGCTGAAAGTAAGGAATACCAGGAGAATGTCTATTTGTGCTTTATTGACTATGCAAAGGCATTTGACTGTGTGGATCATAACAAGTTATGGCTGACATTGAGAAGAATGGGAATGAGCACTTAATTGTGCTCATGTGGAACCTGGACCTGGACCAGGGGGCTGTTGCGTGAACAGAGCATGGTTTAAAATTGAGAAGGGAGTGTGTCAGGGTTGTATTCTCTCTCCTTACCTATTCAATCTTTATGCTGAGCAAATTATCCAAGAAGTGGGACTCTATGAAGAGGAGTGTGGTGTCAGGATTAGGAAGGAACATCAATAACCTGTGTTATGCAGATGATACAACCTTGCTTGCTGAATGTGAGGAGGACTTGAAACACTTGTCAAAATAACAAAGATTCTTACCACTGGACTGACAGGCAGGGTCATGATGAATGGATTGAAACTGTCAACAGCTTTATCTTGCTTGTATCCACAATTAACACCATGGGTACCAGCATTCAGGAAATAAGGAGATGAACTGCTCTGAAAATATCTACAGTTAGGGACCTCTCCAAATTATTTAGGAGCAGTGATGTCCGTTAAAGGACTAAGGTGCATCTGATTCAGGCTATAGTCTTTCTGATTACTTGCTATGCACCTGAGAGCTGCACAATGAATAAGGATGACAGAAAAAGAACAGACACCTTTGAGCTGTAGTGTTGAAGAAGAGCACTGAATACCCCATGGATAACCAAGAGAAAAAAACATGGCATCCACTTCCTAAACAACATGCCTCTGGAAACTCTATGAACTTTGATAAAAGATGATAGTTATAGAAAGGCTTCAGACCTTTTGTTTATAGGGTCGTTCTGAGTCATTCTTGACTCAACAGCAATCAACAACAACCACAACAATCCCTTGGAGAAGAACATGGTGCTGTGAGGGGTGGAGGGTCAGTGAAGGAAAGGAAGACCTCAACCAGGTGGATTGACAAGGTAACTGCTGCAATGGGCTCTTGTGTATCAGGAAGTGTGAGGATGGCACAGGACAGGACAGGGTTCAGATCTTTTGTTCATAGGGTTTCTACGAGTCATATGTGACTCGATGGCACCTAACAACAACAACAGCAGTAGACTCAATAGCATCTAACACCAATAACACTGTATAACAAATATTCATTTAAGATATGATAAACCTCACATGAGACGTGAAGATGAGATACAAATGGGTTACTACAAATATAAAAACGATAGTAATGTCTGCATCTCAGGAGACATATAAAATGAAAATATTGATTCTGCTGTTAAGGAAATTAGAACTAGGTGAGAAATTAAACAAGTAACCCAACTATGTTCTTTAAGTTTAGATAGTCACTCTTTAAAATGTATTTTACTGACATTTAATAGTAATAAACACAAGTGTCTATTGCCATGTTTACTTACTTCTTGATCCAGATCTAGAAGACCTCTGAGATAGTCTTTCATATTTTGATACATCTGACTTATCATCATATGGATCTGGATCCTCTGGTTCCTTCATCTTCTTTAAAAGGGCAAAACAGAGACAAAGAGATAATGGTATAAAACATACATACTAAACGGCTATCTCCCCTTAGCAAATTCCCCGACAATTAAGCACTGTTGATAACCCCAAATTTGCACAGGACCTGAGATTATTTCACCATGAGGAGGATGCTTCTGCCACCATCCCTGAAATAGAAAACTGATTTCCTGAATCTGCTGGAAGCCCCAGGATTTCCTTCCCCCTGGGGGACTACGTACGCAGGATCGAGCAAGGTTTGATCTGTTATCATAGGGTTGCTCTGAATAAGCTGATTCAACAGTGTCCAGCAACAACAGTAAAATACCACCTATATCTGAACCTGCTCCAAATTATCTGACTACTAAAATTAAGTAGTAGCCTTGCTATTTGGAAGACAGCTACGTGGCCAACTGACTAGAAGAGATCTATATTTGCTCCCATTCCCCTCAGAAAAGGTATGCAACAGAATGTGGACATTATTAAACATTATCACTAACATTACATGCAGGTAAAATCTTACTGAAGATTATAAAAATATGGCAGGAACATTACATTGACAAAGAACTGCAATAATTTCAAATCTGATTTAGAAGAAACTGTGACACCAGCTATATCACGCTGATGTCAGTTGAATCTTAGTTGAAAACACAGAATATCAAAAGGATGTCTGTGTTTCACTGACTATTAAAAAGCATTTGACTGTGTGGACCATAACAAATTATGGCTGACATTGAGAATAATGGGAATTCCAGAACATTTTTGTGCTCATATGAAACTTGGACCAAGAAGCTGTCATCTAAACAGAACACTGGGTGGTTTAAAATCAAGAAAAGCGTGTGGCAGGGTTGTATTCCTTCTTTATGTTTTTTTCAATCTGCCCAGTAAAAATTTCAAGATACTGGACTTAAGAAGATTCACAAGCAACCTGCTTTATGCAGAAAACACAACCTTACTTGCCCAAAGAGGACTGGAAACAACTGCTGCAGAAGATCAAAGACTATAATCTTCAATATGGATTACATCTCAACATCAAGACGGAATTCTCACCAATGGGCCAATGGGCAATATCATGATAAATGGAGAAAAGATTGTTCATAATTTCAGCTTGCGTGGATCCACAATCAACACCCAATAGTTATGAAATCAGAAGACATACTGCATTACATTAGTTTGCTGTCAAGGAAATCTCCAAGGTAATGGTATAAAGCAATGATGTCAGCTTAAGATGCATCTGACTCAAGTCTTTTCAATAAGTTTTTATACATCTGAAAGTTAGACAAGGACTAAAGATAACAGAAGAATCATCAGTGTCTTTGAATAGTGGGTTGGAGAAGAGTACTAAATGGAATATCAGATGAACAAACAAGCCTGTCTTGGAGAAAGTGCAGCCAGGGTACTCCTTAGAGACAAGGACAGTGAAGCTTCAGCTCACAACTTTAGGCACGATGTTACGAGGGACTGGTCTTTAGAAAAAACCATCATGCTTAGAAAAATGGAAGGTCAATGAAAGAAAGACTCTCAACAAGATTAATTGACACAGTGACTGTAACAATAGACTCAAGTGTATCAGAGATGATAATCACACAGTTCAGATTTATTTTTCATAGAGTTGCTCTGAGTCATAGTCCACTTGACTGCATATAACAGCAACATGATTTTCAATTAGGGAGTTCTGGTAGTTTGGCAGCTCTGGTACCTTATGAGTTGCACAGCCAACTCAAAGAAAAGTGGTTAAAATCCACCAGCTGCTCCAGAGGAGAAAAATGGGCAATCTCCTCCCATGCAATTTACAGCCTCTGAAAACCCACTGTAGGGTCAACTTTGAGTGGAGACAGCTCCACTCTACAGTACATAACAACAACATTCCATTTTCCGCTCCTTTAAATGCATCGAAAGTTGGGCAATAAATAAGGAAGACTGAAGAAGAATCAATGTCTTTGGATTATGGTGTCAGTGAATAGTATTGAATATATCACAAGCTGCCAAAAGAACAAACAAATCTGTCTTGGAGAGGTGCTCCTTAGTGGCTAAGATGGTGTGTGTTCACTTCATACACTTTGAGCATGGGGTCATAAGGTGCCAATCCCTGGAAAAAGGCATACAGGGAAAGAGGGACATGGAAAGAGAAAAAGACACAGTTACCATAACAATTGGCTCAAGCCTGTCAGAGATCATAGGAAGACACAGGACGGGGCAAGGTTCAGATCTGTTGTTTATAGGGGTGCTGTCAGTTGTGGTTGACTTGATGGCACCTAACAACAACAACAACAAGAATCAGAGAAAAGATGCCTGAGACCCAGGGAACTTCAGAGAGATGGTGGGTCTTTGAAGAGTCAAGAGTTATAAGAATTTTTTTTTAAAAAAAAGGCAAATCTCAGATCACATGATTACTTCTAAACTTGGTTGAGAAGTTTACACCTTATTTCTATGGCAACCAAGAACCACTGAAGGACTTTAGGAAGAGTGTAGCACAACCGGTTCTTTCTGCTATCTACACTGCAGTGTGGGGGCATTTGAAAGTTGTTGTAGATGTCATTGAGGCTAGTGCAACTCATAGTGACCCTATGAACATACCTACAATGTAATTCCTTCTAAGTCTGCACCGTGCACTAAGCATCCCAAGCCTCCTTATCCTTCCTCTATATTATAGCTGGAAGGGAGAACAGAGTAAGTGTCCTATTTAAAGTCAGATCAGGTTTGAACCCCAGTTTGCCAGAGAACTAATTTAACTTTACATCAACTCACTCACTATGAGACTGAAATAATAATAATAATAATAATAATAATAATAATATCCAAATCAAAACCCAAAACACCTAAGAATAAGGTCCCTGAGGAAGAACAGAATCCAGTTCAGGCCAAGTAAGTTATTGAGGAGAAACTGCCTGGATGGCTCCAAAGTAGAGAGCAGCCCCCACTTAAAGCTAGAGAGGGGTTTTATATTGTCTTACAAAGAAATTTGGGGAAGAGGATGTTCACAGTTGTTTTTCACAAGATAGGGCAGTGGGTTGGGGTCTCAGATAACTATTCCTGGGAAATGGAGGTAGAAGTTTCACATCCTTAATATAGAGAAATAGAGTCACAGCTGCTGCTTCCTGTGGTTGGATCATGTCAGTGGCTATTATGGGAAAGGGAGGGAAAGCAGCTCCGCAGTCCTGATACTAAGGTTGTTCTATCTGTTGCCAGTGAGTTGACTTAAACTCATATTGACTCTTTAGACAGAGTAGAACTGTCCTACAGAGTTTCCACGCCTGTAAACTTTATGGAAACTGACTGCCACATCTTTCTTCTGTGGCCATCCACGGGATGTTCAGCACTCAACATCACAGCTCAAAGGTGTCAATTCTTTTTCTGTCATCCTTATTCATCGTACAGGTCTCAGATGCACAGCAAGGAAACTGGAAGACCATGGCCTGAATCCGACACACCTAAGTCTTCAAAAGGTTATCATTATTTCTCAATAATTTGGAGAGGTCCCTAACTGCAAATTTTCCCAGTGAAATGCCTCTCCTTTTTTTCCTGAGTGCTGGTACCAAAGGTGTTAATTGTGGATCCAAGTAAGATGAAGCTGTTGACAGCTTCAGTCTCCTCTCCATGCATCATGACACTGCCTGTTGGTCCACTGTTAGGAATCTTTGCTATCTTAACATTGAGATACAGTCCATACTGAAGGCTGCATTCCTTGATCTTCTGCAACAAGTGTTTCAAGTCCTTCTCACATTTAGCAAGCAAGGTTTTGCTAACTGCATAACTGCAGATTACTGACTAGTGTCCCTCCAATCCTGATGCCACACTCCTCTTCATAGAGTCCAGTTTCTCGGATCATCTGCTCAGGATACAAGCTGAACAGTTATGAAGAGATAACACAACCCTGATTCACTCCCTTCTCAAGTTTAAACCATGCAGTGTTCCCCTGCTCTGTTAGCACAACAGCCTCCTGGTCCAGGTCCAGGTTCACATGAGCGCAATCAAGTGCTCTGGGATTCCCCTTCTCAATGTCAGCCACAACTTAACTAGCAACAACGTTACCAGCATTCGATGATTTAACTTTAACTTGAGGTAAGTAAGCTGCACCATCTTCCTTTTTAGAGAGGAGGGACTCTGGTGGCTTAGCCTGTGTTGGGACTGAGTTGCTAATTCAGAGGTCACGCATATCTGAGAGTTCAAACCTACCCACCAGGGGACTCTACAAAGACGAGAAATTTCTTCTTTTGTGGTTTCCAGCCCCGACAAAACAGTGGTTGATCAGCTATGTGTCCGTTTTTACAGCAATGAGTTCAAAAAGCTCTAAGCGCAAAGTCCGTAGAGGGATGAGGGCACTTGCCAAGTGCCAACATAGCTGGAAGTGGGGGTACTGGTGGGGGAGTGAGGTCCTTTGCTTGACACCATTCTCCCTGCTCCTGATTTAGCTCGGTTTATCTCGTCTCCTGTTGTGTCTCTGGCTAGTGAGCTCTTTGCAGGAACTCTGTCCACTTTGTGTCTAGCTCCAATGCTGCCAATGCGTCTTACTCCAGATGTTTAACGTGGACTAACGAGCTGAATCTAATGAAATGAGATTTAACACAACCCTCAAACGGACTTCCAATCCTAAAGTAGCGAAACTAAGGAAGACTAAGAAATGTGTTTTCATAAACAAAGCCTGAAGAACAAAGTTCAAAGTTCAAGGTTCAAGTGGGGCTCAGTGCTCTATGACTCGCTAATAGATTTTGGGGAGCAAATTTACTTACCCTAAGACGCCAGCAGCCACCAGACCGTGCCCACGCTCAGCTTTTGCCCAGACTTCCGTTTACTGTGGTTACCATGGCAACGCCTTGGAGTTAGGGGCCGACAGACCAGGACGCGCAGGCTCAGACAGCGCGGCGCGCTTCAGGGGCAGCACGTGGGGCGTGGCCTACCCCGCCTCGCCCTGCGAGCGGGTCTTGCGATGACCAACCGCACTGCAGTGTAACCGCCTAGCTCTCTCTCTTCTGATGCTGTAAATCTCCTGCAGAAAGACTGATGGATTCTAATTGCCAGAGCCGAAAATTGCTTCAGATACACAACCCGGAATGAAGTTGTCAAAATCAACATCCATGGTAACAGGTAAGAAAGCTAAAGATGTATTGCATTCTTTGGGTAAATCTGCTGTCAAGGTCCCCTTTAAAGTGCTATAAAATGAAAGGATGTCTGTTTAAAGATTAGGATGTCCCTGACCAAGGTTATGGTATGTTTCCATTGCTTCTTACACACTGGACAATGATTTCAGAAGACTGAAGCAGAATCAACGCCTTTGAATTGTGATGCAGGAGTTCTGAATATCCCATGCTGTATCGAGTTCATATCCAATCTTAGTTACTTTTGAACAACAGAGCTGAACCTTGTCCTAGTCTCAACATCTCTCATATCCTTCAGCCTGTAGCTACAGTCACTGTGTCAGTCCATCTTGTTGAGGGTTTCCCCAGTATGATGGTCTTTTTCAGGGACTAGCCTCCCCAGACCTCCAACATACTTAAAGTATGTGAGAACAATATGAAATATTCGTGTATGTTAATGTCTCACGGATTGGGGGGGGGGAAGCCCAAACAATGGATCACAATTTAACTGCGTTGAATCATGGTAGTTTCCTCAATTGCAAAACTGCTATCTACTCATAACAGTTTCAGGACCATAAAAATTGCCTTTTACCTTTTTTTTTTTTACCCTTTAACAGTCGTGACACTTCATTGTTGTTGTGTCGTCGAGTCACTTGAGACTCATAGCGACCCTATGTACAACAGCCCTGAAACCTGCTCTATCCTGTGCCAACCTTACTGTCTCTGACACACCTACTCCCATTACCCCAGTCACTGAATCAATTCATCTTTTCAATGGCCTTTCTCTTTTTTGTTGTTCCTCCATCCTTCCAAACATGATGTCCCTCTCCAAGGACTGGTCCCTCCTTGCACCATATCGAAGTATGTCAGACAAAGCTTCAGAATCCTTTCCTCCAAGGAGCAGCCTGGTTTCACCCTCTGCTCCAGCACCACAGCTCAAAGGCATCAATTCTCTATCATCCCTGGTCATTGTCCAGCTTTCTGATGCATAGCAAGCAATTGCAAAGACTGCAGC
Organism: Elephantulus edwardii; assembly: GCF_000299155.1. Lineage (NCBI taxonomy): Eukaryota > Metazoa > Chordata > Mammalia > Macroscelidea > Macroscelididae > Elephantulus > Elephantulus edwardii. The sequence goes on along the minus strand of NW_006400239.1, from coordinate 11,101 downwards.
CTGGATCAGGCGCACCTTAATCTCCAGACGGACATTTCTCTTCAGTACTCTGGAGAGGTCCCTGACAGCCGACTTTCCATTGCAATTCATCTTTGATTTCCTGGCTGGTGGTACCAAGAGTGTTGATTGTGGAGCTAAGAACACTGAAGCTGTTAACAATCTCAATCTCTTCACCATCTATCATGATGCTGCCAATCAGCCCAGTGGTGAGAATTTTTGTTTTCTTGATGCTGACCTTCAATTCATATTGAACTCTCAGTCTTCTTCCAAGCCATATTCCTCCTCACAGAGCCCAGCTTCCTGGATGAACTATTCTGCATATAGATTAAAAACGTATAAAGATAGGACATATCCCTGGTGTATACTTTTCCCAATTTTGAACCATGCAGTGTTTCCTTGTTCTGTTATGACAACTGCCCCCTGGCCCAAGTATAGGTTTTGCATAGTACAAATGTTCAGGAAATCTAATTTTTTTTTCAGTTAGCCCCAGTTTGTAGTGATCCAGTCAAATGCCTTTGCATAGTCAATGAAACAGATAGACATTCCTCTGGTACTCCCCACTTTCAGCCAACATCCATCTAACATTAGCTATGATATCTCTAGTACCACGGCCTCTTTTAAACACAGCCTGCACCTCTGGCAGTTCTCTGTTGTGTGCTGTCAACCCAAAGGCAGGCAGGTTCAAATCCATCAACTGCTCCATTGGAGAGACGAGCAATTTCTTCCCATGAGACTTACAGAAACTGAAAGCTCACGGGAGGATCAGTTTTGAGTCATATTCCAACTTGATAGCACACAACAGATGATACTTCATAAGCATCAAATTATTATTAAATTATGTTATTAAAAATTATTTCCTTGTATACCACAGCAGCCAGGAGATCAGGAGACAAATTGCATTGGGAAACTCAGCTGTGAGGGACCTCTCAAGAGTACTGAAGAGCAACGACATCATGCTGGAGACTAAGGTGAGCCTGATCTGGGCTATAGTCTTCGCAATTACGTGCTATGCATCAGAGAGTTGGACAGTGAATAAGAATGATAGAAAGAGAATTGATGCCTTTGAGCTGTGGTGCTGGAGAAGAGTGTTGAATACACCATGGACTTCTAGAACAAACAGGTTTGTCCTGGAGAAGGT
>NW_006400239.1:7186-8633 GCF_000299155.1 Elephantulus edwardii | reverse complement strand
GTAATTGCTCTAAGGTGAAGCCAGAACGCTGGGAATTTTAAAAGGTCCTCTCTGGTGGTGCAGTCTGTAACAAGTTGCACTATTAAAACAAATCTTGTGCCTCTTGGAATCTACCAGCAGTTCCGAGGCAGAGAGATGGCCAATCTCCTCCCACGTGATTTATAGCCTCAATTACCCAAGATAGGGTCAGCAATGAGTTGGTTCAATGAGTTGATTCTAGGGAGTTGTCATGTTAGCCTCGGTTGTTGCTGAGTACCACTGAGTTGGAAATGACGCATAGCTGACACTCCAGCAGGCTTGCAGAGGCAATTAATTACACAGGACATATTCCTATCCTCCTCCCGTGGAGCAGCTGGTAGATTCGAACCACATTCTTCAAGACTGTTGTGCAGCTTCTCACCACTAGGCCACATGGGCTTCCTAAGTTGCCACAGTTGAAACAATAAAAAAATTTGAGGTTTTTCAATCTTTTTTGTTTTATGAGCAAAAACACTACAGGATGAATAATTAACTCTCACGTCTATAGATTGCCAGTGAATGGTAAAACTTTTTACACCAGCTCATCACCCTAGTTGTATATTAGAATCACCTCTCCTTCCACAGAGTCTGTTACTTTATAGATTTTTTTAAAATAATTCTTCCCCAAGTTGAGAATCACAGCCTTTGAGGTCTAAAGAATATTAACCCAAACCCATTCCCAACTCAATTCCAATTTGCAATGATCCTCCTTCAAGTGTATATAAAGTTATGAATCTTTAAGGAAGGGTACTGCCCATCATTCTATTCCAGATATGGATGGTGGTGGTGGTAGACTTAATGAACAGCCTTTGACACACAACAATTCTACGTACAAAAGTCTCAGGCACACCATGTCCTGAACTGTCCTCACAATCTCTGCCGTGCCAAGCTCATTGTTGTAGCTGTATCAGTCCGTCTTCCTCTTTTCTTGGTTACCTTCTCCCAAGCAATGAGGGACTTCTCCAGAGAATTACGTTTAGTCTTACCAACATCGCTTCTAAGGAGCTACCATTCTTTCACTATAGGAACAGTAATATATTAAAACCTAACTCAAAAAGTGTGAGATATATTGGAAGACTGTGCAATAATGCAAAAGAAATGCAGTTGATTTAACATAAAATATCAGGGGTATTGGAAAAAATAGAATTTTCATTTTTGCCACCACAATAATGAAGAAGCCCACATGAAAGCTGTAAAGGATGCTTCTTAGAATAGTGATTACAACAAGTTCTGGGGAAGCAAAGGTGTTGATTAAGAAAGTTTCTCAGGTTCCAATGTACTACCCATCCCACATCCATCCGACTCTAGTACACAATTCCTAATACAAAACAGAGAGTACAAAAAATTTAAAAAGCAAACTAACAGTAAAAACCAATGACAATCAAACAGATGCCCTGAAGAAGGAACTAATTTTGAATGAACATGCTTC
>NW_006400239.1:3055-5870 GCF_000299155.1 Elephantulus edwardii | reverse complement strand
TGTGAATAGCAAAGAACAAGTCTGTCCTGTGCAAAAAAGATCTGTGTGGCTCTCCATTCATTTGGGCTGCAAATACTCAAGGTTTAATTTATCAAATCATAAAAGTTACTAAAATCTTTCCTATCTGCCATTGGCTCAAGTGTGCAAAAGCAATTTTTATCTTTTTAAGGATATCATTGCAATTTACCATGACCAAATAGTTCAAGAAACCATATTTTACTGTATAACAAACACAGGAAATTTACTTCTGTAAAACATTTAGATACACGTTAAAATATTTAGCTTCTATATATCTGTATACTTCCAAAACATATGTAACTGGCTACCACTACCAACCTCTCCAATCAGGATTACAACAGAAGGCTGGGGACACTGTGGACTGGTAAAATTCCTGGTGAAATTAGGGCACTTAGCAAAAAAACTCCTTGCAGTTGAATTGAAACCAATTCATAACTGACCAGCCAGCAGTTTCCAAGATTATAAACAGCCTATGAGGGCACTAGCTCCCTTGGTGCTGCTGGTGGATTCGAACTGCCAGAGAAGTATGTCTCATGGATTAGCAGCACAACTCCCCATGGACTAGACCACCAGCACTCTTCTGACATCCTTCAGATCTGGAACTGACCTCATTAAGTTATCACCTTTCACACAAACAACCTACAGCCGACATACAGCCACTGGGTTTCCAAAGCGGTAAATCTTTACAAGAGGAGACTGCCCATCTTTCTCCCATGAAGCAGTTAGTGGCTTTGAACCATCAACATTTAGCTTAGTACACCAACCCATTATCCACTACATCTCCAGGGCTCCTTAGTTTAACAACAGAAGAGGCTATATATAAGGTGAGTAATAACAGCTGTTAGGAATGTACTCCTCAGAGCAAGCACCCACATGAGACTAAAAGCTTGGCATTTGGCCAACAACAAAAGTTCAAAGGGAAGGAAGGGGCAGAAACAGGAAACCAGGGAGGGAGTGGGAAGAGTGCTGTGACACTGAAGAGGTTGCAACTGCTGTCAGATAATGCTTACAAACTGTTAAATGGAAAACTTAAACTTGCTCTGTAAACTTTCACTCAAGTCATTTATAAAAAGTGTTGGGGGGCATAGGCAGGGAAGAAAATGTGTAATAATGAATGAATGGAAATCCAAGTTCTCTATAAACTTTCATTAAAATCTCAGTTTAAAAAAAGAGTCAGCAGATAGGGACCTCTCCAAATTTCTGAGGAGCAATGATGTCAGTTTGAGGACTAAGGTACATCTGACTCAGGCCATAATCATTCTGATCACTTGCTACGCATCTGAGAAATGGGCAATGAATAAGGATGGCAGAAGAATTGATTGATGCCTTTCAGCTATGAAGTTAGAGAAGAGCAGTGAACATCCCATGGATGGCTGCAAGAACACAGATGGTCCTGGAGAGGGTGCAGCCAGAGCACTCTTTGGAGGGAAGGATGATGATACTTCACCTCACATATGTTGCTAGAAGGTGGTATTTCTTGGAAAGGGACATGATGCTGGGAAGGGTGGAGGGTGGGCAAAGGAGAGGAAGACCCTCAACCAGGTGGACTGACATGGTGACTGCCACAATGGGCTCTAGTGTGTCAGGAAGTGTGAAGATGGCACAGGATAAAACGGGGTTCAGATCTGCTGTTCATGGGGTCGCTATGAGGCATATTCAACTCGATGGAACAACCAACATGTATTTACCTTTTGTGTCTTGACTTCCCCACTGAACAGCACCATGCTGGAGTAGGGTGACTAAGAAAATTATTGGCCCCAGGGCTCTGGCAGTGCTAAATGCTCCCTTCCTCTGAGCCCCGCAGCCACAGCAAGGACCAAAGACTGAGGGTGCCAGTATGTTAATACATGTACAACCCATTCAAGCCACACATGTACATGTCCTGCTACACTAGTTAAGAAGCAGCACCTAAAATCAGAAATGTCCAGCTTTTAAGGGTTGTTGAAACCTACTGAATTTTATCTTGTTGATATATGACTTTTTCCTCCAGTGAAGGTGGTCTAGAATTTCTTTCCTTCTGAGAATTTGGTTATTGACTTTAAGATAAATGAAAACTAATAAGCAAGAATAGGAATTACTAAGTTAGAGACCTCTTATTATTCCCCTCCTGCACCCTCCACACATTTTGGAATTAATTGTATCCCATACCTTTGCTCTTGGATTAAGAGGTATGAATCGTCCACTTCCTGAGGTGGTATCTAGTGGAGAACAGGAATTACTAGCAGCCCCTGAAGATCTATTAATGAGAAAAAAAGACAATGAAAGATCATCCTTCATCTTTAAAATGTTTGTAACCCACAAGTAATACAAGTGTTAATATCCCAAGTTCTCTGTTTTATTTTTCCAGTATTCAAACTGAGCTTTTCTACTTAAAGTTTATTCCTCACTTCTTTCCCCTAAGATTCTCTTCCGCAGTCTTTGTCCAGTTCTTTTCTCTGCATAACTTGGTCTGATATTATAAACTTCCTCTTTGTAAAAATAAAATATAAACATTATATTCCTGATTTTTTTAAAAAAATTTATAACTACTTCGTAAGCCTACCTTCGAGTATTTAGCCCGCTGGTAGGAGAGACAGGACTGCATTTGGAGCTTTCTGGGACTTCTGTTCCTGGAATAGATACTTCAATTGTCCGCTTTCCTCCTTCTAAAATACATAAGTAAATATTAGTTTCATTATATTTCTGTAACACACTAGTTCAGCTTGATTTCTACCTTACTGTAAACCACACATTGAAAACTTAATGTCTGTATTTTCATCATTACAGACTCAAAGACTTTCTTGAAAATGCACTGTGA
>NW_006400239.1:0-1508 GCF_000299155.1 Elephantulus edwardii | reverse complement strand
TTCACTCAGCATAATGCTCTCCAGTCTCTCTCAAGTTATGTAGTATTTTTCAAAATCATTGCTCCTGCATGTTGTGTAGTATTCCATCATATGAATGTACCACAATTTCTCAACCCATTTGATTATGGTGGACATTTGGGCTACTTCCACGTTCTTGAGATTGTGAACAATGATGTCATAACATTAGTGTACAAATATCTGTTTGTGGTTCAGTTCTAACTTCCTTGGGGTAAATTGCCAACAATGGAATAGTTGGGTCATATGGCATTTCTATGTTCAGCTTTTTGAGGAAACATCAAACTGCCTTCCAGAGTGATTATATGTTTTACAATCCCAACAGAAGTGTATGGGAGTTCCAAGCTCTCAACAGAGGATTTTTGTTTTCTTGATGTTGAGATATAACTTATATTGAAGGGATCTTCTGAAGCAAGTGTTTCCTGTCAGGAAAATTTTTTATTGTTCAGACCATGATGCTTGGGAAGAGGAGGGACAGAGCAGGAGAGGAAGACCCTGGAGGAGATGGATTGACACAGTATCTGGGGTAATGAGGGTAGGAGACAGTGAGACTGACCCGGAATAAAACAGGGTTCAGAGTTACTGTACATAGGGTAGTGGTGAGTTTCAAGCAACTCGACGGCACATAACATTAACAACATAACTGCGTAGTATTCCATTGGGCATAAATACCACAATTTGCTTATCAATTAATCCATTGATAGACACTTAGGTTGTTTACATATTTTTGCTATTGTGAGTGATGCTGTAATGAATACATAAATGCATATGATATTCACTTCGCTGCTCTTCTATCCTGAGGATATAAACTTTGGACATGATTGCTGGATCATAAGGTTGCACAGTTCCACTAGCAATACATATGAGTTCCAACTCTCCCACAATCTTGCCAGCACGTGTTGGCTTTGTTGTGCTGCAATTTATTTTTGGGTTTGGGGCTTTTTCTTAATCAGTGCCATTTTTACAAGGTGAGATGGTATCTTAAAAAGTTTTGATTAGTGTCTCTCTCTGGTGGCCTAGTGGTAAGAAGAAAGATGGCAATCTTCCATGCAATTTACTACCTCTGAAAATCCTTTGGAAGGTCTATTACAAGTCGGTTCTGACGAGATGGCAAACAACAATAACAAAGGTTAATGAGAACCTTTAGAGCCTATTAGGGAGCTCTGGTGACTTACTGGTTACTGGTAAGGAGTTATGCTCCCAATCCAAAGATATGTGGTTTGTATTAACCAGCTGCTCCATTGGAGAAAGATGGTCAGTCCCTTCCAATATGATTTATTGTCTCTGAAAATTACTGGAGTGTCAGCGATGGGTTGGCTCCGACTCAACAGTACACAACAATAACAACAACAAAAAAACTAATGATCACAAGAATTTTTCCATTTATTTGTTGACTCCTGAATCCTATTGGTGAAATGTCCATGTCTATTATACTGGTTTTGACTGGATTGTCTTTTTAGCGGTGCGCTGTTGAAGTTTTGTGTATATTTTGA
>NW_006400238.1:663131-686596 GCF_000299155.1 Elephantulus edwardii | reverse complement strand
TTGCCGTCAATCCCCATGACTGCAACCTGGGAAGGAATAGTAGCACCTGAAAAGGTGGGGAGGATGGAATATGTAGCCCCCGAGTCTAGTAAAAAAGATATGGCAAAGGAATCACTGACAAAGGAGATTAATCAGAACCGGCTTTGACAAGTACTGTGGCAAATGGACAATTAAAACAGACTTTCAAGGGGGGAAAAAGAAAAAAGAATGAACTGTGGAGGAGGGTAGAGAAAATAGTGCAACAATGAATAAATGAAAACCCCAAATCCCTGTAAATGTTCATGAAAATTAATAAAATTTAATTTTTTTTAAAAAAGAAGATATAGACTTACCCACTATAAAAATTGGCACCTGAATGTCAGTGAGGGTTATGGGGGTCCCTAAGGCCTGGCATCGTCAATCTTCATCCATGAGACCCAGGAGTTCCAGGGGCAGAACTGCCTCATAGGTGGTCGGTAGCTCAAGGCGGACGGTAGCTCACTGTGGCTATGCAGTGACCTAGCCACAGTTGGGAAGTTGCTCTGCCAATGACCTGGCTTTTTGCAGGCTGGGCATTGCATGGTTGGCTGTTGTGGCTGTGGGCATACTCTGGCCCAGTGGCCATCCAGGCCACACTTGAAGCAGGCTCCTGGTGGAGCAGTATTGTGCCCTCCTTTGAGTGTGTTAACTCCAAAAAATTTTAAGGATCTCTGGTAGCATAGTGCATATTGTATCAGACTGAATGATTTGAATTTGTGTCAAACTGAATTGAATGGTTGACAGTTGTATCAGGCTGAATGGCTGACGACTGAATGGTTGACAATTCTATTCTACCATTCCCTCCACAGAAGAAATTCTCCTCTTGTAATGTTTTAGAGTCCTGGCATCCTGTTAGAAGGTCATTATGAGTTGGAACCAACCCAAGGGCACTTGGTTTACTTCTTTTAGTTTAGATTCCTTGTATAATTTTATCATATAATTGTTCTTTGATATTTGCATTTGAACCATATTTTCATGGGTCATCAGTAGTTTTTACATTTCATCTATTATAACATTTCCAATATTTCATTTGTTTTCATGGCTGAATATTATAGCACTGAGCATATATGTGGACTACATTTTAATTCATCTTCTGGTCAGCATGCGATTATTTCTATCTTTGACTATTACAAATATGATGCTATGGATTTTTAAGTCTAAATATTTACATCCTTGATATTATTTTTTTAAATAAACGTGGGAGGGAAATTGATTATATATAGAATTTAAATGCTTAAGGTTTTGAGAAAAATTAAGTGAGCTAACAAGTCCTTGTGAAAAGAGCAGGAAGAATAGTCACAGATTTTGTTTGTTTGTAAGGAAGGAAAGGTAATGGAAATGCCACAAAATTTAGCAATGTATCTTCTTCTAAGAAAATCTATTTATATTTTGACATACTGTGGTGGTTTGGCAATGGTCACAATGCTATGTCACTGTCATTGAAATACCAGTAAGGTGCATGTGATTCAGGCCAGTCTTTCCAATCACTTGCTAGGCATATGAAAGCTGAACAATGAATAAGGATGACAAAAGGATTGATGCCTCTGAGTTGTGGTGTTGGAGAAGAACACAGAACATCCCAAGGAGGGCCAAAGGAACAAACAAATACATCTTGGAGAGATTTGCTCACAAAGTTTATATACACATTGTGTTTCACACTGTACTTCATTTATATTATGTCTCATACAATAATTCACATACATTATATTTTATAAATTCAAGCAGAATTTGACCTTGCACATCATTACCCAATCTTTATCTTTTCAAGTACACACTAAATCCTTCATATTTCCGTCACCCTCTCTCTCCACCTGCAAAAGTGTGCAACCTTGTGGTTTTGCTCCTACTTATCCTTACCCCTTTACTCTCACGTCTTCCCTCTTTTGGTCCCATACACACCTTACTAGCCAACCTTCTATTTTTGCAATAATCGTTGTATGCAGTATTTCTCCTCATGAGACCAAATTAGTCCCCCTGCCCCAGTGAGTGCTCTCCAGTCTCTTTCAAGTTATGTAGTATTTTTCAAAATCTTTGTTGTTGAGTGCTGCATAGTATTCCATTGTGGGAATGTACCACAATTTCTCAATCCATTCAGTTGTGGTTGGATATTTGTGCTGTTTCCATGTTCTTTCTATGATGAATAAAGTTACTATACACACTGGTGTGCAGATCTCAGTTCTTTATTCCTTGGGGTGTATACCTAGTGGTAAAATAATTGTATCATACAGAGTTTCTACGCTTAACTTTTTTTTTTTAGGAAACACCAACTTGCTTTCCAGAGTGGTTTTACCATTCATTTTACAAGCCTAGCAACAGTGTATGCGAGTTCTCACCTCTTCATATCCTCTCCAACATTTATTACTTGCTGTCCTGCTAAACTTTACCACTGCTACTGGGGTAAAATGGTATCTCATTGTGGTTTTGATTTGCATCACTCTTATTGTCAGTGATTTTTGAACATTTCTTCATTATTTTGGTGACCTTTGGTTTTTCTAGTTGATTTGGTGTATGATAAAGAATGCTACAATTAGTAGTGGATATCTCTTATTGTTGCTATTGTTGTTAGGTGCCATCAAGTCAAGTACTGATTCTATGGAAAGCAGATTTGAAACATGCCTTGTGCTGTTTCATTCTATCTCCAGTGCACTTGAACCCATTTCTACAGCAACAATGTCAATCCATCTTGTTGAAAGTTTTCCTCTCCTTCACAGACCCTTTATCTTTTCAAGTACATCTTTCTCCAAGAACTAGCCCCTCCTAACAACATTTCCAATGTAAGTGAGATAAAATTTCATTATTCTTGTTTCCAAGGAGCAATCTGGTTTCACTTTTTCTAAGACAGACCTACGTTTTCTCTTAGCAGAACATAGAATATCACTACATCATTGCCAAAGTTAGATGAATCTTGGCCCAAAGGAAAGAGTACCAGATAAATGTTTGTCTGAGCTTAATTAACTATGCAAAAGGCATTTGACTGCATAGATAACAACAAATTGTGACTAACTAGAGACAAACAGAAATCCCACAACACATTATATTGCTTGTGTGACACTTATGCTTAGACCAGGAGGCAGTCATCAGAACAGACCAAGGAAACACTTCATTATTCAAAATCAGAAAAGGAGTATGTCAGAGATGTTGTCTGTCTCTGCACTTTGTAAATCTGTATGCAGAAGAGATAATTTGGGAAGCTGGACTTTATGAGGTACAATGCGGCATCAGGATAGGAGGAAGACTCATAAACAACCTGCAGATGACACAACCTTACTTGCTGAGACTGAGGAGGGCCTGAAACATTTCTTGCAGAGTCAAGGACTGTACTTTGCAATATGAACTAAAGATCAATATCAGGAAAACAAATATTCTCACTTCTGGTCCAGTTGGCAGCATTGTGTTATATGGAAAAGAGATTGAGATTATTGACAATTTCAGTTTGCTCAATTCCACAATCAATACTCTTGGCACCAGTAGTCACAAATTCAAAAGACGAATTGCATTAGGAAAATCTCCTGTCAGGTACCTCTCTAAAGTGCTAAGGAAAAATGATGTGAGTCTAGAAATTAAAGTGCACGTTATTCAGGTCATGATTTTTGCAATTATTTACTATGCATCAGAGATCTGGATAATGACCAATGATAACAAGAATCAATGCTTTTGAGTTGTGGTGCTGGAGAACAATATTGAATATACCATGACTGCCAAGAAAACTAACAAGTCTATCCTGCAGAGAGTAAAACCAAGCTGTTCCTTAGAGGCAAGGATTTTGAGACTCTTTCTCGAAACCTTTTGGCATGTACCTAGCAGGGACCAGTCTTTGGAGAAGGATATAATGCTTGGAAGAGTTGAAGGTTAGCATAGGAGAAGAAGATCCCAGATGAGGTGGACTGATAAAATAAATAACTGGGGTAATGAAAGTATGTGTGTCAGAGACAGTGAGATTGGTTCAGGATAGAGCAGCATTCTGAGCTAACATGGCCTTTATGATTCAGTCAATCACACATAACAAAAGCAACTATTTATTCAAACCACAACTCAAAGAAATTGATTCTTCTTTTTTTGCTCTTAATCCAATTTTAAGATTCATAGCAAACAATTGAGAAGACCAGGATTTGGATCAGACACTCTACATTCTTTAAGATGACATCATTGCTGTTCAGTTCTCTGGAGAGGTTTATGAAAGTAGCTTTTTCTCAGTGCCACTCATCTTTTGATTTGTTGACTGCTTGTAGCAAAGGTTTTAGATTGTGTATAGACAAATTCAACTTTTCTCCATCTATTATTATATTGTCTATTAGTGATGACTTTTTCATTTTTTTTTATCTTGAGGTGTAATCAATAGAGTAGGCTGAAACTGAAGGGGACTGGAAGCACTTGCAGGATCAAGAGCAATGGTTTTCAGTATATTAATTAGTAGACATGTATAAACACTTTTAAGGGAAAAATAATTGGCAGACAAAAATTTCTATGTCCTTGTTTTATCATTGTTCTCTTGTTGTTTTGGGGTTTTGTTGTTGTTGTTATGCACCATTGAGTCACTCATAACTCATAGCAATCCTAGGTCCAGTAGCTCTAAAGCCTGACCTACCCTGAGCCAGTTTCACTCAATTTTACACACTTATTTTATTTACATACCCCATTTCCCGAGGCACTGTGCCATTTCATCTCACCTGGGGTCTTCCTTTCCTAAACTGTCTCTCCACCCTTCCAAGAATTATGTCCTTCTCTAAGGACTGGTAACTTACGGAATATGCCCAAAGTATGTGAGATAGAGCTTCAAAATCTTAGCTTCCAAATAGACACTAGGTTTCACCCTCTCCAAGGCAGGAGAGGGTTCTCTTGGTGGTCCATTATATGTTCAATACTCTTCTCCAGCACCACAATTCAAAGGCATCAATTCTTCCTCTGTCATTATTAGTCTTTGTCCACCACCAGTCTGATACATAACAAGTAACTGAAAAAAAAAATACTCTAGGTCATGCACACGTTAATCTCTAGACTGACATCATTGATCTTTAGCACTTTGGAGAATTCCCTTATAGGAGACTTTCCCAATGAAATTCATCTTTTTATTTCCTAACTGCTGGTGCCAAGAATATTAATTGTGTATCCAAGCAAGTTGTAGTTGTTAACAGCCTCAATGTTTTCTCCATCTATCATAGCACTATCAATTGGCCCAGTGGAGAATATCTATTTATTCTTGATGTTGACCTTCAAGCCATATTGAAGTCTACAGTCCTTGACCCTCTGCAGCAAATGCTTCAGATCCTCCTCAGTTTCAGCAAGTAAGATTGAGTCATCTGCATAATACAGGTTGTGAATGAGTTTTCCTCCAATCCTGATGCCATATAGTAATTTTCTCATAAAGCTCAGCCTCCTGAGTGAACTGTTCTGTATAGAGACTGAAAAGGTATGGAGACAGGACACATTCTTGACACAATCCTTTGCTGATCTTGAACCATGCAGTGTTTGCTTGCTCTGTTCAGAGAACTCCTTCCTTGTCCAAGTACAGGTTTTACATAAGCACAATCAAGTGTTTTGGGATTCCCATTCTTTTCAAGGGTAGCCACAATTTGTTGTAATCCACACAGTCAAATGCCTTTGCATATTTAATGAAACATAAATAGACTTCTCTTTAGTACTTTTTGCTTTCAGTCATTATAAATCTAATAATGTCTGATAATGTATCATGGCAATAATGTCTCTAGTACCATGGACTTTTTCTAAATCTGTTTTGTACTTCTGGTAGCTCTCTGTCAAAGATTATACCAATATATATTTTTTTAATAATCATTGATCTTGTAGGATCTAGCTTTTATTTAATCATCTCAAATCAATTCAAACAAAATGGAAATAAATTCTATGTCTTTTTTCCTTTATTTGCTACACATGTTATATAGAAAGAGAAAGAGACAAGAATTAAGGGGAAAAGGATAGAGAAGAGTGAAGAGAGAGAGAGAGAGAGAGAATGAGTATAGAATTCATTTTTCTTTATCATGTATTTCTTAATAATTTTTTTTAAAAACACTGGACAGATCTATTTTGAAAATACTATCAAAAATGGTTGCATAGTTAAATTCATGGTTAAAATACAAAGAAGCATGAGTAACAATATCTTCAAACGTTTAGAATTGCTTTAGGAATGTAACAGTGAAATTGAGGATACATTTAAAAAATCTTTTTCATCTTAGTTCTATAAGGAATAAATGAGATGATGTGGGCTTGAGCATATGATGAATGATGAAGAAGACACAAAGTCTAGATCTATTTTCTTAGGTTTTGCTATTGGTAGATTGCACCCAATAACAGCAACCGTAACTAAGATAAACTAGTAGAATCCTTGTACATTACTGAACAGCATTGTTTTAGAAAGAATACAATACCATTATAGAAGGTTGCTGTTGTTAGATTCGGTTGGGTATAGTATGAATCATAACAATGCTGTGATCAACAGTTTTATACCCTGCCCTACACTATTCTATCCTCATAATCTATATTCACATACTTGAGCCCATATCTGCAGTCACTCTGTCAATATATTTGGTTGAAGGTTGTTATTATTGTTAGCTGCCATTGATTTGAGTACTACACAGTAATACTAATAACAATAGATCTGTTCTATCCTGTGTCAACATCACAATCTCTGAAACATTTGAGTCCATTGCTACACAGTCATTATGTCAATCCATCTGGTAAAAAATTGTCCTTTCCTTCACCATACCCCACACATTCAAGCATGATATCCTTTTTCCAAGGAATAATCTCACCTAGCAACATATCTAAAGTATGTGAGATGACACTTCTCTATCCTTCCATACAAGGAGCACTCTTGCTGCACTTTCTCCAAGACATATCTCTTTATACTTATAACAATCCATAAGACTGTCACTGTCTCCAACACCGCAGTTTAAAAGCTTCAATTTTTCTCCTGTAATCCGTTACCCCCACCGACTAGAAATCATGGAGTTAGTCTTTAAACTCAGTAAATTGTAAAGGTCCCTGACCATGAATTTTTCCAGTGCAATATGTCTCCTGATTTTCTGACTCCTAGAACCAAGTGTATTGATTGTGGACTCAAGTAAGATGAAGTCGTTGCCAGTTTCAATCTTTTCTCTGACTGTATTGCATCCCATGCAATCAAACTGCCCCTGAAAACATGTTAGAGTGTCAGCTCTGATTGAATGGTACAAAAAAACAAAATTATTCTAGTGGTGAGATATTTTTGATTTTTTAACATTAATACGCAATCCATACTGAAGGTTGCAGTCTTTGATCTTCTCTAGCAAGTGCTTAGTCTTCCTCACTTAATTCAAAGAAGGTTGTATAATCTGCAGAGTAAAGAATATTGATGAGTCTTCCTTCAATTTTGATGCCACACTTTTATTTATAGAGTCTAGCTTCTCAAATAATTTACTCAGCATACAGAATAAATAGATATGGAGAAAAGATTCAACCCTAATAAATATCTTTCTTAATTTTTTAACCATATTGTGTTATCTTGCTATATTTACGTAAGAGCTTTCTGGTCTAGATATAGATTTCTTATGACCACAGTTAAATGTTCTTGGATTCCCATTCTTCTCAATGTTAGCTATAATATATTATTACTCACACAGTCAAATGCCTTTGCATAGTTGATAAATCACTAACATTCTTCAGGTATTCTTTACTTTCAGCCAGGATCTATCAGACAACAGCAATGATATTCCTAGTCTTTTCTCAGAGTCTAGGAAGAAGGATTGTCCATCTACTTCTGAAAACCCTATGAAGAGTAGAGGGTTGAAGGTAGCATATACTACTATTATTAAAACAAACAAACAAACAAACAATCCAAACAAAAAAACAATGATACTCAAAGCAGAAATCCAAGATGCCCTTAATGTATTGAAATGAAATAAGGCTACAGGAATTTTTGGGATACCAATTGAATTATTTCAACAAATGAGTACCCATGGATGTAGTCAGTATGTGCTAAGAACTTCAAAGAAGTAGGTGACTAAATAACATTGAAGAAATTAATATTTTTGGCAATATAAAAGATGATGCTTCCATAAAATGGAAATCAATAATATTTTTAAGTTGTGAGAAGCTCTGCTACAATCCCAACAGCATGTTGTTCAAATTTACCACCTGCTCTACTGGAAAAAGATAAATAATATCTTCCAATGAAACTCACTGCTTCTGAAAACCGATTGGCCAATCAGCAATTATTTGGTTCTGGATCAACTAAGCTCAACAACAACAACAAAATAATAATTGTTATTATTATTTTTAAAATTTTTTTAAAATTTTTATTGTATTATTTTTACGTGTACCGTCAAATCAGATCTGACTGGTACAGGAGGAGGAGATTGCCCCCTCCTTCTCCAGCAGAGCATCTGGTGGATTTGAACTGCATACCTCTGAAATTGCAGTGCAGTGTCTTGCCACTAGGCCACCAGAGCTCCCTTATTATTATTATTAATAGCAAATAAAACATTGTTGGATATAACTAAAAGATACCTGGATAAATACAATAGCAGATAATTGCCAGAAATTCAAAGTAAACTTAAAATAGGTCTTGGGGCAGGGGGATTTCTCAATCAGATAGACTTTGATTGAAAGAACAATACCAGAAAGATATTTACTTGCATTTTATTAATTATAAAAAAGTTGCTTGAGTGAACATATAATAAAGCAATACATATAACACTTCAAAGAGTAGGAATCCTGTAAAAATCAACAGTGCTAATGTGGAATTTATACATTAGCAAAATCAATCTTGAACAGAACACAGAGATACTATCCAATTTAAAATCATGAACTTTCAGTGTAAGAGATATATAATTTCATCATATTTATTCAACCTCTTTGATGAGCAAATAACTTTAGAAACAAGACTCTCTGAAAAACACTCTATCTTAGAAGACATCTTAAGAAAACATGGGCATCATACCGTCTTGCATTAAGACTTGAAAACTTAGTGATAAAGTTTAAAAATGATAGACTTCAGTCCACCTCAATAGAAAGAAAAGAAGTTCTCACAACTGGATCAATAAACAACACAAAAAAATGGATTAAAAATGGAACTTTTAAATATATCAATTTAGATATATCAATAATCAACACTCATGGAGACAGCATGGTGTTTTTGTTGTTGTTGTTGTTTTGTGTCGTCGAGTCTTTTGTGACTCATAGTGACCCTATGTACAACAGCCCTAACTGCTCCGTCCTGTGTCAATTACACTGTCTCCAACACACCCATCCCGATTACCCCAGTCACTAAATCAATTCACCTCATAGAGGGCCTTCCCCTCCTGCGCTGTCCCTCTGCCTTCCCAAGCATAATGTCCTTCTCCAAGGACCAGTCTCTCTTTACAACATGTACAAAGTATGTTACATGGAGCCTTAGAATCCTTGCCTCCAAGGATCCACCCAGTTGAACCCTATTCAGGATGAATCTGTTTGTTTTCTTGGCAGTCCAGGGTACATTCAATACTCTTCTCCAGCACCACAGCTCAAAGGCATCAATTATCCTTCTATCCTTCTTGGTCAAGGTCCAACTCTCTGATGCATAACAAGTGATTCCAAAAACCATGGCCTGTCTCAGACACACCTTAGTCTCCAGAGAGATACCATTGCTCTTCAGTACTTTGGAGAGGTCCCTAACAGCAGACTTTCCAATGGCATTATGCCTTTTAATTTCCTGGCTACTGGTGTCAAGAGTGTTGACTGTGGAGCAAAGCAAACTAAAGCTGTGAACAATCTCAATCTCTTAGCATCCATCCGGATGCTGCCAATTGGTCCAGTGGTGAGAATCCTTGTCTTCTTTATATTGAGCCTCAATCCATATTCGAGGCTACAGTCCTTGAGTTGCTATAATCAAGGATCCTATAGGCAGAATATGAAATGATCCAGGAAGTATTAAAAAAAGATGGAAAGAATGTACTGAGTCACTGTATCGAAAGGAATTGGCAGGCACAGAAAAATTTCATGAAACAGAAGTTCAGGCTGCTTTGAAGGAAATAGCAAAAAATAAGGCCCCAGGGATAGATGGTATACCAATTGACATACTTTATCTAACAGATGCTGACCTGGCTGTGCTCACCAAGCTGTGTCAAGAAATATGGAGAACAACCACTTGGCCAACTGACTGGAAGGGATCTTTGTTCCTATCCCAAAGAAGGGTGACCCAACAAAGTGTGGAAACTATAGAACAATATCATTGATATCACATGCAAGCAAGATTCTACTGAAGATTATCCAAAAACTACTGGAACAGCACATGGTGTTTTTATTTAAATCAAATGTATGTAAAATTTAAACAATGAATTGGATTGAAGAAGAATCGATACTATGGGACTTTGGTGTTGGCTAAGAGTACAAAATACACTATGGATTGATTGTCTAAAGGAAAAATCCATTTTTCTTGGATATATTGCATTTGGAATTAAGATATTACCTAGAAGCAAGGTTAGTGTCATATATTTTGTGTTATCGCTTGTTATGCATCAGAGAGTTGGACAATGACTAGGGAGGACAGAAGGAGAGTGGATGCTTTTGAGCTGTGGTGCTGGAGAAGGGTATTGAATGTACCATGGACTGCCAGGAAAACAAACAGATTTATCTTGGAGAGGGTTAAACCAAGCTGCTCCTTGGAGGCAAGGATTCTGGGGCTTCGTCTGACATACTTTGGACATGTTGCCAGGAGGGACGGGTCCTTGGAGAGGGACATCATGCTTGGGAGGGTTGAGGGACAACGCAGGAGGGGAAGACCCTCTATGAGATGGATTGATTCGGTGACTGGGGTAATCGGGATGGGTGTGTCAGAGGCGGTGTGGTTGGCGCAGGATAGAGCAGGGTTTAGGGCCGTTGTGCATAGGGTCGCTATGAGTCGGAAACGACTCGACGGCACATAACAACAACAACAATAAGGACCAGGCCTTAGAGATAAACATCAATTATGTTCAGCGTACTCAAAGAGAAACTTTCAAAAAAAAATTGTAGCAGTGGCTACTATAAGTGGTTTAAACACAGCAGAGGTTGTTTTATGAAGGGACAGAAACTGACAATGTATTATTGAATACGTTGGATTGCTATGAATTGGAACCCATGTGATGACATCATAACAATAAATAATATTGAGTTTTGTTTTGTGTTTTTTTTTTGAGGGTTTATTTTGTTTGGTCCTTTTTATTCTATCAACTATAGCTCTCTGAAACAACAAAATGAGTGAAAATTGAAAAAAAATCAAAGTAACAGAAAGAGTAATTTTCAAACTGGAAGTGTGATTAGTTGTTAATATATCCTAGTCAATATCAATATAGTCTATGAAACAAGATACAGTATTATTTTATCCAAAGTTAGTTGTGTATCTTTGGGCAAGCTATGTAGTATCTTTGTGTTTCAGTGTTAACTCATCTGTTAAATGAACATGTTAGTAGTACAAACCTTGGTGGACTGATATGCTGATTAAAAGTGTTAATGCACTTAAAAATAGTAGAATGCAAGTTTATTGAAACACAATATGTTATTATTATCTATAAAATATAATTATATAAAAACCAAATAAGAGAATGTGAAGATAGAAGTTACTGGCATTTTACTAGTAAGAACAACCTCAGATATCTTAAAAAAGTCATTGTGATTCCCTTTTAATGCTTTGACTAACTAAAGGTGATTGAAGGGTATAGAATTATCACAAAAGGAATAGAGAATCTCTTGGAAGAACATATTAATATATCCTAGCCGTAGAAGGAAACAATTTGGGGCATGATATCTAAAATATCTGTAATTTAGAGTTTTATTTATTATCTGATTATAAATTAATCTTTTCTCTCCACAACAATGTACAATGAATACAGCTTATTTTTCCATGGACAGATCTGTTTATCCGCAAAATATGTGTCACGTTGGCTTGATTATTTTTCTCAGTAACTTGACAGTGATATAATGATTTGATCTGATTTAATCAACATGTTAATTGTAAATGAATTAGTACGTGATGCACAAAATTTATAAATGCTCAACCCTTGTCTGATCCAAGAAGAGCATCCTTGATGTGTTGCTTTACCCAGCCAATTGACTTATCAAAGATAAAAGGAGAAAGAAGTAAACAAAAAATAAGGAACTTAATATGACTGAGAAAGATGAACCAAGACTGGTGAATGACCTTGAACTGGATTTCTTTCTTGTGCTTAACCTCCTAGACTCAGGGAATAATTGGTAACAAGATAAATGTAAATTTTAAGAGAAGTCTGGCCCCACAGATAATGAAAAAAGATAAGAGTCTTCCTTCAGAACTTTCACAGAAAATCTTTCACTAGAACTGGAGCCATAAATCTTTACTTCTAAACTGTGAGAGAATATTTTTGTTTGTTGTCACACACTTGCTGTTTTTTATTATTTCAACACTAGGAAAACTAAAAGGCCCTCTTAAATTCAAACACTTGGACAATGGTTTGTGCATGTGGAATAAACTTGGTTGCTGAAAGTGAGGATTACTTGAAACACTTGCTGCAGAAGATCAAACATTGCAGCCTTCAATATGTATTTCATCTCATTGTCAAGAAAATACAAATTCTCATCACTGGACCAATAAGTGTCATCAAAATACATGGAGAAAAGATTGATACAATCAATGACTTCATCTTACTTGGATCCACAATCAATACAGTTGGAACTGGAAAACAGGAGATCAGAACTGGGAATGTGTGCAGTCAAGGATCTCTCTAAGTTACTGAGTAGCATCAGTGCTAGTTTGAGAATTAAGGTGCACCGATTCAGACCATGATCTTTTCAGTCACATGCTTCTGAGAGTTGGACAATGAATAATGGTGACAGAAGCATTGATGTCTTTGAACTGTGATGTTGAAAAAGAATACTGAATATCTCATAGACTGCCAAAAGAATAAGCAAATACATCTTGGAGAAGGTGCAGCCAGCGTATATACCTTGGAGGCAAGGATAATGAAATTTTTTTCACATCCTTTGAACATGTTGCTAGGAAAGGCAATTTCTTAGAATGGCATCATTCTTGGAAAGGTAAGAGGACCACAAAGGAGAGGAAGATCCTCAACCAAGTATATTGACACAGTGACTGCAACAATGGGTTTGAGTGTGAGGTTGGCACAGGACAGGAGAGGATTCATATCTGTTGTTACAGGGCTATTCTATGTCATACTAGACTGCATCTAATAACAGCAACAACAACTAGAAATCCTGGGAATTAAGAGTCTGTGTGTATTACTTAAAATATCTACATAGTACATGGCTGCTACAAGTCAATACATACTGGTTTGCTTTAAAATACAGATTATTTTTTGCCTTAAGCCTTGGATAATATAAAACTGAAATAAGTAGCAGTGGTTCTAAATCAATATTTATTTCAAGAATGGTCCTGTTATATATTTTAGGTTAGCAACTATCTCTGAAAACACCCTGGAAGATCAGCAATGAGTCGCTTTTGTCTCAAAGGTATACAACAACAACAACCATTTCAGGATTTATTATTTATATTTTAAATTATCTTTATTCATTGCTGCACATTTTTCTCTCTCTCTACCCCCTTCCCCAGCTATTCCCCAATGCACCCCTAGTTCCTGGTTGTTCTCATACATAAAATGCATAATTTTATATTTATTTCAGACAGATATTCTCTTATGTTTTCATGCAGTGTTCATTATCTGTACACTTTTTTCCTATTCTCTCTCCAATTCTCCCATATCTATCCTATTTTATAACAGCAATGTTATACAGTATTTGCCTCTTCTGTTTTCTGGTGCTCATAGCATTCCTTAGTGTCTGGCCACCTTGAAATAATATATTCTTCAATGGTCACATAATTTACTCATCTTTAGTATTTCTGGGATCTCAGTGTATGTTTTGATTTTAAGGTTTGTGAGTTTGTTGTTGTTGCAGTTAAGACTCACTGTGATAATGCAAGATAGTGCCACCACCTAGAAATCTTTAACTATATTTGTAAGGCCATTGACATATTAGATAATATTCACAGATCAAGAGATTAGGATATATTTTAGAGAAAATTATTTGGTTAATCATATGTAGAAATTGAAACATCATCTCTTGAGGTAATGGAATTCATATATCAATAAATTTTAGTTATCTCTGCTGCTCATCTCATCCTAATTTTCAAATAAATTTACTATGTATCCAACTCTGTTGTTTTTTCTTACTTTTCCTCTCTTTTATCTTTATTTATCTCAACATTGAAGATGTCTTTTCTTAAAAGTATATCTTTCTTTCCCATGGATTATGTATATACTGAGAAAACTTCCTATTAAATGTTAGAAAAATTCCATATTCTAAATTCCTTGTATTTTTGTTTCATAGATTTATTTTCTCAATACAGTGATTTATTCATTCTTATACTTTGGAAAGACAGAATGAAGTTCACCATTCTGCTTCTTCATACATATATTTTTTCCAAAGTCTTAATTTCTCCACTTTAATTATCATAGCGTTCCACAAAATTAGTGAAATTTAAGAACTTTAAAATCCACTTCAATGTTTTTTCTATCATTTCAAACAAATTTTCAGTTATGAAATACTAGCTGGGTTTAGAAGAGGCCTTGACACTAGGAATATTATTGTCAATGTCAGATGGAC
The DNA here is from genome assembly GCF_000299155.1 of Elephantulus edwardii. Classification (NCBI taxonomy): domain Eukaryota; kingdom Metazoa; phylum Chordata; class Mammalia; order Macroscelidea; family Macroscelididae; genus Elephantulus; species Elephantulus edwardii. The sequence goes on along the minus strand of NW_006400238.1, from coordinate 671,974 downwards.
CTTGGCAGAAAGCAAAGAGTACCATAAGAATGTCTAAAGCAGAGAGTACCATAAGAATGTCTATCTGTGTTTAATTGACTATGCAAAGGCATTTGACTGTGTGGACCACAATAAATTGTGGCTAACCTTGAGGAAAATGGGAATCTTAGGACACTTGATTGTGCTTATATGAAACCTATACTTGGACCAAGAAGCAGTCCTCAGAACAGAGCAAGGAAACACTGCATGGTTCAAAATCAAGAAAGGAGTGTGTCAGGGATGCATTCTGTCCCCATACCTTTTCAATTTGTATGCAGAGCAGATCATTCAGGAGGTAGGGCTTTATAAGGAGGAGTGTGGCATCAAGATTGGAAGAAGACTCATTAGCAACCTATGATATGTGGATGACACTACCTTGCTTACTGAAACTGAAGAAGATCTGAAGCAATTGCTACAAAAGGTCAAGGATAGTAGTCTTCAATATGGATTGAAGTTTAACATCAAGAAGACAAAGATTCTCACCACTAAGCCAATTGGCAGCAATATAATAGATGGAGAAGGGGTTGAGGTTGTTAGCAATTACAGCTTGCTCAGATCCATAATCAACACTCTTAATATTAGCAGTCAGGAAATCAAAAGACAAATTGCACTGGGAAAATCTGCTGTCATGGACCTCTCCAGAGTGCTGAAAAGCAACCTGATTCAAGCCATGGTCTTTTCAATTACTTGTTATGCTTCAGAGAGTTGGACAATGACTAAGGATGACAGAATAAGAATAGGTACCTTAGAGTTGTGGTGCTGGAGAAGAGTATTTGACATACCATGGACTGTCAAGAAAACAAATAGGTCTGTCTTGGAGAGGTTGAAACCAAGTCTCTCCTTGGAGGCTAGGATTTTGAAGCTCTGCCTCACTTACTTTGGGCACGTGGCCAGAAGACTTTGGTCCCTGAAGAAGGACGTCATGCTCAGAAGGGACAGTGCATGAGAGGAAGACCCCAGATGAGATGTATTGTACAGTGACTGGAGCAATGAGAGTTAGTGTTTCAGAATTAGTGAGACTGGCTCAGGACAGGGAAGGGTTCAGAGCTACTGTACACAGGGTGGTTATACATCGCATGTGACTTAACCAAAAACATTCTATGACAGGTTTGGAAGCAGGAGTGACATCCACTTCCTAAATAACATGCCTCCAGAAACTCTGTGAACTTGGATAAGTGTTGACAGCTGTAGAGGGGCTTGAGGCCTTTTGTTCATAGGGTCACTATGAGTCGTGTTCAAATCGAAGGCAATCAACAACATGTTTTTATTTTAGCTACATTAGCATCTATAGCAATTCACTTGCACATATTTTAAAGCCTAGGAGCACTTATTGGAGGGTAATTTCTGGTGGTAAGTAAGGAGTTGGGCTACTAACTCTATGGGTGAACCTCTCTAAAAGTATTATTCCATTAGTGACTCCAAAGGGCACTATTCCCTTTTGTAACTTACAATCTACACAAAGTCAGTGAAATATCAACTATTAGGTTGTTCTGACCAAGATAAACAAGTTGCTTTTGTTTTTGGAATTTTGTTGTTGTTCTTTTTTATTTTTTAAAACATTGCTAGAGTCGGAGAATAAGAAATTTATAATCTCACTTTTCAATAGCTGTATAACCGTGGCTTTAAACTTTATTTTCAGGGTAGAGAAAAGGGGTACTACTCACCTATGGAAGAGTCAACAAATCAGAAATTTAAAAATTCTACAAAGAAAACAGTTCATATTCTTTATTATGCAAAATTATTATCGGTAAAGTGACTAATAAGCTGTAAGTAAGATCATACTGGAAACAGCAATCTGGTTTTGTTCTCCCTTAAAATGTAGATTCTTTGTTTTCTTATTTGATTACTAATTTGACATATACATTAAATCTTAGCTTTTGAAAGCTACACAAAGATTTGTCTATATTTTTCCAATTCTAGTCACTTTCTATTACTCATATTATCTACGTTGATGTCATAAGCTGTTACATAATCATATATAAATTGTAAGCATTTGTAACTTTTATACATTAAACCTCTGTTCAAAGGGCAGCTCGAGTAGACAAAGTGAATTATTATAATGGAATATTTAGAGAGCTGAAATTGGAGAATAATAAATGTTGAACTTTTATGACATATCTCAAGCTGAAAAAAAATAGAACAAAGACAAAAAACAAATCCTTAAAAGCAAATATGAACCTCAAATTGAAATACTGAGAGATGCTATGGACAAAATTTTGAATGATGCTGAAAGTATCAAGAGAAGATGATTGGAATAAAGTGTCACTATTCAAAAAAGAATTGGGTGACAATGAAATATTTCAGGAAGTAATAACATGTGGCCAAGTGCCAATGGTACTGGAGGAAGGAGTTCAAGCTGCACTGAAGGCATTAACAAAAAAAAAATAATAATAAGATCCCATGAATCTATGGGATACCAATTAACATGCTTCAACTAACACATGTAGTCCCAGAAGTGTTCACCAGTCTATGCCAGGAAATTTGCAAGATACTTTTTGGCTGACTGGAAGAGATTCATATTTGTTCACATTCCTAAGAAAGAGAATTCAACACAATGTGAAAATTATTGAACATTATCACTCATGTCACATGCAAGCAAAATACGGCTGGAAATAATCCAAAACCAGCTAGAATAGTACATAGACAGAAAATTGCTAGAAGTTTGAAAAAAGCCATGACTTGAGGAGATATCATTCCTGGTGTCAGATGGACCCTGGCTGAAAATATAATATCAGAGAATGTCTGTTTATGCTTATTGACTATGTAAAGACATTTGACTGTGTGTATCATAACATGTAATAGCTACCATTGAATAATATGGGAATCCAAGAAAACTTAACTGTGCTTGTACAAAGCCTGTACCTAGACCAAGAGAATGAGTGAGAACAGGGAAAGATGTGTCTTTATCCATACCTTTTCAATCTGTATTCTGAACAGATGATTCAATAATTGGGATAACATGTAGAAAAATGTCGTATCAGGATCAGAGGAAGACTCATCAATAATTTACATTATGCAAGTAATACAACCTTACTTGCTGAAAGTAAAGGAGACTTGAAGCATTAATTGCAGCAATTAAAAGAAATACGCACCTCAATATGGATTGCATATAGATATAGATATAGATATATAGATATAGATATGATCTTGCCATTAGGCCACCAGAGCTCTTTAAAGATAATTTCTTGATTTTTAGTTATTTCACCTTTATTTCCATTAACTCACAGGATCATCTGAAGTTTTTAAACAAAAAATTTCAATCTTTGCTGTGTTTTTATCTCCTGGAATATTTTACTTACTTCAAAAAAAAAAGTCTTTTGCCTCAGCCTAGGCCCAATGTAATTAGTGTATTTTAAAGAAGTTGTCTCCTTGTCTATGCTCCGTTTGCGTGTAGGTATCGGATTAGTCAACCGTAATTTACATCTCTGCAGATGTGAGTGACTGATGAGAAGGCTGTTAAAGTATCTGAGGTGCAATGTATTGCAAGGAAAAATCCTGTCAATATTTGGATTGTAAGGCATAGTCCAAGGAGTGAGCCAAAATTTCATCATGAGGAGATGTTGGATGGGGTTGGAAGGTCAATAAAGGAGTGGTTGACGATTTTTAGCAGTGGGTGAGTTTTGCGAATGTTGGTCATTAAGTTCTCATAGTTGAATAACAGCGATGATTTTTCATGTCATTGGTCATGGTGTTAAGACACGTAGGAATAAGAATGACGTATACTGTTTTTCTGTTGAGTGTAATATTTGTTTTAGGGGTGGTGGGGGTTTCTTCTAAGCCTTCCCCCTATAAGTGATAGCATCCTTTCATATTAATGCACTGAATACATTATTAATACTTCTAGAATACCGTGCGCTGATCTAAAATGATCTGTTTATGGCATGCGTCATCCTGTAGATGATTATTTTATAGAGCACAATTCACATATGTATGTGTAATACTAAGCCATAGTTACAAAAACTGCTTTATAAAATTGTTTCAAATAAACAATGATAATTGATGTGTCATATCAGCTGCAATAAGATCACATCAATTCAATGTCATGGCACTGTGACTTTTAGACAATGCTGGCTTCATTAACTTGTGTTGGGATTTTTTGGCAGCGATAGTACTTAAAGGGCAATTTAGAGACATCTCTGTAATATTCTTGGCAGATATTTAACTTCATGAAAGGAAATAACTTATCTTAGAAGTCAGTATTTTCATTTCAATAACATTTAAAATGGAAATGAGTTCATTTCACTTCAAAAATTTTGAATGTGTTTTAGTTTGAAATTAATCCTATGCAGCAATTTATTTAACTAGTGAAAATAAAGAATAATGGAGAAGTACAAAAACATTTTTTAAGGTTAATATTTTGATACATGTAAATATTTACATAAGGAGTTTCAGAGTTGTAGTCCATGGTGTGTTGTGATGGCAACTAAAAAGCCTAACCAAAAAGGCCCAATATTGTATTTCCAGAACCATAAGCATAAGGAAGGAGACTGCCCATCTTTGTTCCCAGGAAACACTGGTGAATTTGAACCATGAGATAAGTTTTTCTTTTTTATGAGCACAATTCACTAAGGACAGTGATGTTACTTAAGCATTCATCTCATCTTTTGTCTTCTTCTAAGTTTTAGTTTTTAAGAGCAAGAGGTTTTCAATTAAATAATAAAAAAGTTAAGTTTAATAATTTTTACCTCTGATTAGAAAGTAATCAGAAGGAATCAGCGTCTGGAAAAGTGTATTATGCTTGATAATGTAATTATCATGTAATATTATATGCTCTCTGAAGACTGTGACAGTGATGCGCCAATCATGGTAATGGGTATACATGGTGGGCAGTGTTGGCTGGAGCTTCCCGACTAAGTCAAGCCTGGAAGCAGGAGCAGCATCCACTTCCAAAATGGCTTGCCTCCGGAAACTCTATGTACGAACAGTGCTCAGGCTGTTCATTCATAGGGTCGCTGTGAGTCGTCCACGACTGAACGACATCAAGCAACAACAACAACATTATATGCTCTAGTGACCTAGTGATAATAAGTTGTGCTGCAATACTTAAGGTATGAAGTTTAAATCCACTGGTTGCCCTGGGCAATCTACTCCCATTTGATTAACTGCCTCTCAAAATGTACTGGAGGGTCAGCTGTAGGTTGGTTCTGACTCAATGGTACTCAACAACAGCAATTGTAAATAGAACAAAACAGTGTTCAGTACAGAATCTATGCAGTCTATGATGTGTTGTTGTCATGTGCCATCGAGTCACCTGTGACTCACAGTGACCATACGTACAACAGCCCTAAACTCTGCCCTATACTGTGCCAATCTCACTATCTCCTACACACCTACCCCCATTTCCCCAGTCACTGATTCAATCCATCTCATCGAGGGTCTTCCTCTCCTAGGCTGTCCCTATACCGTCCCAAGCATGATGTCCCTCTTCAAAAACTGGTCCCTCCTTGCAACGTCTTCAAAGTATGCTGGTGCCAAGAGTGTTGACTGTGGAACCAGGCAAACCAAAACTGTGAACAATCTCAATCTCCTCACCATACATCATGATGCTACCAGTCGGCCCAGCGGTGAGAATCTTTGTTTTCTTGATATTGAGTCTCAATCCATACTGAAGACTGCAGTCCCTGACCTTCCACAGGAAGCGCTTCAGGTCCTTCTCAGTTTCAACAAGAGGGTTGTGTCAGCTGCATAACACAGAGTGTTGATGAGTCTTCCTCCAATCCTGATACCACGCTTCTCCTAATAGAGCCCAGGCTCCCTGATAATCTGTTCTGCATATAGATTGAAAATGTATTGAGACAGGATACAGCCCCGGCATACATACTTCCCAATTTTGAATGATATAGTGTTTTCCTGCTCTGTTCTGAAGACTGCCTCCTGGTCCAACTATAGGTTTCACATTAGCACAATCAAGTGCTCTGGGATTCCTGTTCTTCTCAGAGTTAGCCATAGTTTGCTATGATCCACACAGTCAAATGCCTTTGCTTAATCAATGAAACACAGATAGACGTTCTTCTGATACTCCTTGCTTTCAGCCAAGATCCATCTAACATCAGCTACAATATCACTAGTACCACGACCCCTTCTAAACACAGCCTGAACTTTTGGTAGTTTTCTGCTGATTTGCTGTTCCAGTAGTTTTGGATAATCATCAGCAGAATCTTGCTTGCATGTGATATTAATGATATTGTTTGATAATTTTTGCACTATGTGGGAGTCTATACAGTGGTTAAATCTATTTTTTCAGCACCTTTGGCATAAATTAATTTCATTGTTGAAATTCTTCTGTTTGCTGACTCTGTTGTTCAAATCATGCTATCTTCCTTCATGGAGTAGCCTCTCCTGAAAATATGTCTAAAGTATGTGAGGGAAATTCTCAGCGTTCTCTTTATTAAGGAGCATCCTGAATACACTTCTTCCAAGTCATGCTTTGATCCTTAAGCAGTCCATGGTTTATTCAATATTATTCATCAACACCACAGTTAAAGGCATTTATTCTCCTTCAGTCTTTATTATTTCTTTCGAATATATGTAACACTACTGTTAATACCAAAATTTTGATTAGACACATCTTAACCCTCAAAGTGACATCCTCTCTCTTTAACATTTTAAAGGAGTCTTTTACAGTAGATTTGTCTATTGCAAAATGTTGTATAATTTTTTGTCTGTTATTCCCATGGTTATTGATTGTGAATCCTTGAGAAAACCTAAATTCATTAGCAACTTCAATCTCTTCTCCATTCATCAGGATATTGTATTTATTTGTCCAGTTATGAAAGCTTTTATTTTCTTGATATTAAGGTGCAACCTATAATGAAGTTTTTACACTTCATCAGTAAATACTACAGGTCTTAATTTTCTGTAAGCGTTTTACATCTCCATATCACAGTTATTAATGAGTCTTTCTCCAATCCTGGTGTGATATTTTAAACACAAAATCTACTTTTGGGATTATTTTTGTAACATGTAGATTGAACAGATATAGTGATGGACGTAATCTTGACAACCATATTTTATAATTTTAAACCGTATACTCTCCACTTGGTCTCTACAAATGATTGTTTCTTGGTTTATGCATATGTTGCATGAGCTCATTTGTGGTTATGTTCTATCAAAATAACTACTACTACTAATAGCAATTCTAAAACTTACCCTACCCAGAGGCAAAGTCACCATCTCTGACACATCTGACTCCATTGCCATAGTAACGATATTGTTTCATCTCATCTAGGATCTTCCTCTCCTGCTCACATTCTCCTTTCTACCAAGCATGGTGTCCTTTTCCTTACAACTGGCCTCTCCTTACAACAAACTATATGAGATGAAGTTTCAAAATCTTTGCTTCCTAGGAGGAACCAGGTTTTATCCTCTCCAGGACAATTTTCCCCTCTCTCTTAGTAGTCAAATGTGTGTTTGATAATCCTCACCAGCACACCAACTAAAAGACATCAATTCATCTGTAATACTTATACATTGTATAGTTCTCAGATGCCAAGCAAGCAACAAAGAAGATTATGACTTGGATCAGGCACACTTTGATATCTAGACTGATTTTATTGCTCTTGAACACTATGAAAAGGTTTCTTACAGATTTATCCCAATTCGAGTAGTTTTTTGATTTCCTGACTTCAGGTGCCAAAGGTGTTAATTGTGGATTCGAGCAAGATGAAATTATTAATGACTGCTATGTTTATCTATCACCATGCTGCCTTTGGCCTATTGGAAGTAAGGATTTTTGTTTTCTTGATGTTAAGATATAATCAATATTGAAGGCTGTAACTCTTGAATTTCTGCAACAAATGCATCAAGTCCTCCACAGTTTGGGTGAGCAGATATTTTTCATCTGAATAGTACAAATTGTAGATGTAAATTCTTCCAATTCGGATGGAACATTCTTCTTCAAAAGTTCATTCTCTCAAATGATCTGTTCAGCATATAGATAGAAAAGATATGGGTAAAGGTATGTTCCATATGCACTTCCTTCCTTGATTTTAAACCATTCAAACTAGGTGGTCTGATCCCCAATCTTTACAAAATTCCCATCCTTTGAAATAAAAACAGTGTGGCTGTTATGCAGGTATCACCTTCTGATTTTTACTAACAACACAAAGGATATTTGCCCTCATCAATTGTATTATAAGCACAAAACCAGTTCTCTTGAGGTCAAACAGAGCCTTATGCTCTTACACTCACTTCTATTCAGTTTGACACCAATCAAAACTCCCAGGTTATTCTGCTCTACTAATAAGGTCCATTAGCATATTTCAGTGACTATATTGAACTTCCAGACAACATTCACGATGAAGTTTTTGATGTTGTTGTAAGGTGCTTTTACATCAAGAACAACTCATTACGACCCTATGAATAACCAATCTGAATTTTGTTTTATCCCATGTCTTCTTCACAATCTTTGATACATTCAAGCCCTTTTAGCAGTCACCTACTCAACCTACCTGGTTGAGAACCTTTGTCTCTTTCTCCACTCTTCCACCTTCCCAAGCATGATATCCCTCTACAAGGAATAAACTCTTCCAGGGTAAAAAGAGTGAAGACCCTGGGGTACAGCCACATCTGACCTTTGCATACCCTAAAAAGGGAAACTAACCCTGTCAATAGCATATACAGCACAAAACTAATACCTATGATTTCAGAGACATCATCCATGCTCCTATACCTCTTTCTAGTCTTTTAAACACCAATCTTCCTGGCGCTTTTTTAGGTTCAGAATACAATAGGATACATAGCAGTCCACATAGAACCATGTTGTTGTTGTTATGTGCTGTCGAGTCGTTTCCGACTCATAGCGACCCTATGCACAACAGCCCTAA
>NW_006400238.1:657718-661416 GCF_000299155.1 Elephantulus edwardii | reverse complement strand
TTTTGCTTTGTCATTCCGAGCAGCCTTTTGGAATCTTCTGTTCAGCTCTTTAGTATCTTGAATTCTTCCTTGTGCTTTGGTTTCTCTACGCTCCAGTGCAATCTTCAGAGTTCTTCTGACATCCATTTTAAAATGCAGGTTAGTTGTAGAATACAGTTAGAACAGTTTCTTAAATATGTTCATAGACACCACAGGCTTGTGTCGAATGGACTGAGGCCAGTATTACAAAGTTCTTAGTCCTACCAATACTGTCATCCACGTGGTAAAATAAAATTTAGTGGCTATGAACGCTATCTTGTATAATAAACTTCACACTTAGCATCATGCCCAAAATATGTGAAATAGTTTTTGCCTCCAAGTAGCACTCTTGTACCTTCCTCCAGACATACTTGTTTGTTCTTTTTGTAGTTCCTGAAATCTTCAACACTCTTCTCCAAAACAACAGTTCAAAGGCATCAATTATTCTGTCCTCTTTAGTCATTGTTCAACTCTCAATAGCACAGTAAGTTCCCGATAAAACCATGGCCTGATTCAGGCACACCTTGGTCCTCAAAACAACATCATTACTCCTCAATAATTTGAAGAGTGCTTGACTGCACACTTCCAAATGCAATACATCTCCTGATCTCCTGAATGCTAGTACTATATTTATTTATTGTGGATCCAAATAAGATGAAGTTATTGACAGTCTCAGCTGGTTCTCTGTCGCTCATGACGTTATTTATCAGTTCAGCAGCAAGAATTTTTGTTTTCTTTGTAGTGGGTGCAATCCATATTAAATTCTGGAGCATTTAAGTTTCTACGGCAAGTGCTTCTACTTTGCACAACTATAGATATTGTTAAATGAATGTATTTATTCAGGAAATAAGCAGGACAGTTTCTCAGGCATCCTCATAGGTCCTCTGACTTTCAGTCTCCTGTCGTTGGGGTAGTCTTTACAAATCTCTTTCTCTCCTAGCAACTCTGTCATGTCTCATGACGTTTCATCCCTAGTCATTCTGTTGGTAATCTCTTCAAAGGTCCTTGGCTCTAACTCTGTGGGGTGACAGAATTAGGTCAGCTCATTCTCATAAAAATTTCTACATCACTGCCATAACTACTGCTGTTGATTTGGACTGATCTGGATCAATATTATATGCAGAATAAAATGATGTTTCAAAAGGATGCACTTTTCTCTCTCTTCATGGTAGTATTTTCTACAACTGGGCTTGCTTAATTTAAACTTGATGATATGGTGCCTAAAGTGTAGAAAATGGGGAATGGGGGCACCGAGCCATAAATGTCTCTCTGAAAGGGCCAGAGGGAGTGAGAATAGCACAACCGCCCAATGCCCAAGAGTAGAAAGCAGATAAAGGGCCTGTAGCCGAGCCCCATGGGGCCTATAAAGCCTTACCAACAGCACAAGGTTCGTTTATTTGTTGTTGACTCATAGATTTTACTTTCAGTTGTGTTACCAAGAGTGAGGTTTATTAAGGAAATAGGATCAGAAGTAAGAGAGGTAAAGAATAACTCATAATCCAACTCCAGGTTCAGTCTGGCAGTTCAAAGTCAGAACAAGAGCAAAATACAGTTCCTTAAATTGTAAAAGTCCTGGTTTCAATTCAGCAAAAACAACAACAAAAAAAATTATGAAGCCTGTGGCTTCCTAAATCATTCAGCAAGGTTGACATTAGAGCAGTCATGAGTAAGCTTCTCCTTCAAGCATCTGGAAAGAATAGCAAAACCTTTAACTGAGGACTTTAGCTCAGGGCTTCTTTGTTTCTACGTTGCTGCAATTTCTCCACAGATTTGCCACAGTGTCACTATTATCACCAAGGTCTTTCTCAAGTATCCCTCAAGTCCTGCTACCCAGTGTGAGAAGCATTCTCTTTTTTATCCTAATCCACAGGTGTTGGTGATTTTCAAGACCATGTGTCTCTAGGTAACTTAGCTGGAAACCAGAAAGGGCTAAGGGAATACCTAAAAAAGCCAACTTTAGTCTAACACCTCAGATGGCCTGTCTGATGAATCCATTCATAAATTGTTGACACATTTCGTTTTCATGCCCCCACCTTATTTTATTTACATAATTAACAAACTCTTCAATCCCCTTGGTGGACCCACAAAAAACTTCATATATATATCCTCCATTTTTATAGTCTGCTGGATTTTGAGAAGAATATGGGATCTACTCATAAACTGGTTTATGGAAGGTTTCTAAATGACCTGTGTTACGCATATAAAACAATCTTGATTTCTGATAATGAGGAGGTAACGAAATTCTTTTTGAAGAAGGTCAAGGTTTACAGACTTCAATATGGGTTACATCTTATTATAAAGAAAACAAGATTCTCACCACTGGGCTCATAACCATCATCATAAAAGATGGATACAAGAGTAAAGCCATCATCAATTCCATCTTGCGTAAAACCACAGATAGTACCTCGGGTACATGCAGTCAAAAAATGAAAATATGTGTTGCCTTGGGAAAATATGCTGCCAAGGACCACTCCAAGTTGCTAAGAAGCCCCACTGACAGTTTAAAAAACAATGTACAACAAATGGAAGCCATTTTCTTCATATATGCTTCCTATGCATCTGAAAGTTGGACAATAATGAAGGATTATTATTGTTAGGGGACGTAACTTAAGTAAAACCATTAACAACTGGATGGACAACAGATCTGAACCTTGTTCTATCCTGTGCCATCTTCACACTTTCTAACATGTTAGAGCCCATTAGAGCAGTCACAGTGTCAATCCACCTCATTAAGGGTCTTTCTCTCCTTTGCTAATACTCTACCTTTCCAAACACGATGTCCTTTTCCAAGAAATAGGACCTCTTAGCAACATACCATAAGTATGTGAGGCAAAACCTCACTATCCTTGCCTCCAAAAAGCATTCTGACTTCACCCTCTCCAAGACATATGTGCTTGTTCTTTGGGCAGTCTGTGGACTGTTCAGTACTTTTCTCCAACACCACAGCTCAAAGACTTCAATTCTTCTCGAATTTTTATTCATTGCCCAGCTTTCAGTCATTAGAAAGACCATGGCCTGAATCAGAGGTACCTTAGTCCTCAAACCGGCATCATTACTCCTCAATAATTTGGATAGATCTCTAACTGAAGATTTTCCCACTGCAATACATCTCTATTTCCTACTGCTGGTACAAATGGTGCTAATTGTGGATCCAAGTAAGATGAAGTTTTGGACAGTTTCAATATTTTTTTTACCCTTCTTGATGTTGTCTATTTATATATTGTAAGAATCTTTCTTTTCTTGACATTGAGATGCAATCCGCATTGAAGGATTTATTCTTTGATTTTTTTTTGCAACAAGTTCTCCATACTTTCAACATGCAAGGTTGTGTCATCTGGACAGCATAGGTTATTCACGAGTCCCCCCTGAACTTGATGTCACATTCCTCTTTATAGAATTCAGCTTTTTGAATAATTTGTTCAGCATACAGAAAAAATATGTATAAAAAGAGAATACAATCCTGAAGCATTCCTTCTCAATTTTAATTAAAATAATTTAACTTATTACTAATGATCGGTATGTATCAGAGAGCTAGACAATGACTAGGAACGATGTTGTTGTTGTTGTTATGTGCTGTCGAGTCACTTGCAACTCATAGCGACCCTATGTACAACAGCCCTAAACTCCGCTCTGTCCTGTGCCAATCGCATTATCTCTGACACTCACATCCCAATTATCCC
>NW_006400238.1:617641-656247 GCF_000299155.1 Elephantulus edwardii | reverse complement strand
TTCCATCTTCTTTTAATACTTCCTGGATCATTTAACATTCTGCCAAAAGCATCCTTGATCATAGCAACTCAAGGTTTGAATTTGTTCTTCAGTTCCTTGATCTTAAGATATGCTGAGTGAGTTCGGCCCTTTTGATTTTCTGACTCCAACTCCTAGCACATTTCATTGTAATATTTTGCTTTGTCATCGCATGCTGCCTTTTGTAATCTTCTATTCAACTCTTTAGTATCTTGAATTGTTCCTTGTGCTTAGGTTTCTCTGTGCTCCAGTGCAATTTTCAGAGTATCTTCTGACATCCATTTTGGTCTTTTCTTCCTCTTCTGTCTTGGCAATGACCGTTTGCCCTCCTCCTTGATGATACCCTTGATATCCTCCCACATGGCCTTCGCTCATTAGTGTTCAAAGCCTCAAACCTCTTCCTGAGATGGTTCTGAAATTCAGATGTGATAGACTCAAAGTCATATTTTTGTTGCCTTGGATTTGGTTTAATTTTCCTCAGCTTCAGCTTGAATTTGCATATGAGTAATTGGTGGTCTGTTCCACAATCAGCTCCTGGCCTAGTTTTCACAGTTGATATTGAGCTTCTCCAGAGGTTCTTTCCACAGATGTAATCGATCTTAGAGAGTTAATGACTTTGAGCTGGGGTGCTGGAGAAGAGTGTTGAGTATACCATGGACTTCCAGGATAACAAAGAGGTTCATCCTGGAGAGGGTCAAGTCTGTTTGCTCCTTGGAGGGTAGGATTCTGAGACTTCATCTGACATACTTTTGGGCATGTTGAAAGGAGGGAACCGTCCTTAGAGAGAAACATAATACCTGGAATGGTAGAGGGATGGGGAAAGAGAGGAAGATCATCGATGAGATTTATTGATGCAGTGACTGGGATAACGAGGGTAGGTGTGTTGGAGTCAGTAAAGTTGGTACACAATAGAGTACATTTCAGGGCTATTGTACATAGGGTCACTATGAGTTGTAAGAACTTGAGAACATATAACAACACAACAACATAGTTTAGTTGCATTTAAGTGAGTTTAATTTAAGTCTTCTCCCTTGCTTTATTCACACAGCGTATTCCTGGTTTAGGTATAGGATTCACATGAGCATAATTAAGTGCTCTTGGATTTTCATCCTTCTCAGTGTTAACCATAACATGTTATGATCCATGTAGTCAAATGCCTTTGAATAGTGGATAAAGCACAAAATACATAGTGGACTGTACTCAGGATGGGGGGCGGGGGGTTATATACCAATGAAGGAATTTTCCTTTTAGTTTTCAAAGAAGGGGAGGGGTGGACAGGGAGAAAACATGCAATAATGAATGAATGGAAATCCAAAATCTCTGTTAATGTTCATTAAAATTAATAAAATAAAATTTTAAAAATAATATTATATTCTTTACTTTCAACCAGGATCCACCATACATAAATAAGCAATGATATCCTTGGTGTTATAACCTCTTATAAATCCTGCTTGAACCTCTGGCATTTCTCTTTCTATGTACTGTTCTAGTCATTTTTGAATGGTCTTCAACTGTATTTCATTGCATGTGATACTAATGACATTATTTGATAATTTCCACATTCTGCTGAATCACTTTCTTCTGAATAGTTGTCCTCAAAATTTCCTGGCATAGACTGGTGAATGCATCCAAGGCTACATTTATTAATTGAAACAAGTGGATTGGTATCTCATTGATTCATGGGGCCTTATTTTTGTATGTATGTATGTATATATGAATGTATGTTTTGCAAATGCCTCCAATGCAGCTTCTACTCCCTTTTTCATCACCATTGGCTCCTATGTATATGTTACTTCCTGAGATTTTTCAGTGTCAGTTCTCTTTGGAACAATGATTCTGTAAAGTCCTTCATCCTTCTCCTCCTCCTCTTTCTCCTCGTCCTTCTTCTTCTCCCTTATTCTTTCTTCTTTCTTCCTTCTCCTTCCTTCCTTCCTTTCTTCTTTCCTTACATCCATCTTCTTTCGATGTTTTATATGTCATTCAATATATTTCCCATTGCAACTTTTCAATATTGCAACTAAGGTTCAAATTTATTTTTTAGTTTTCTGAGCTTCAGAAATGCAGAGCAAATTCTTCCCTTTGTATTGCAAATTGCAGTTTTCTGCACATTCCACTATAATACTTTGTTTTCTCAAGCTGCCCTTTGATATCTTCTATCCATCTCTTGTTCTTAGCATGTTTTTTCTTCGTTTTGGCTTCTTGATGCTCTAGTTAAAATTTTAGTCTTTTCTGGCCTCTGATTCTATTTTTTATTTCTCCTCCAATTTTGTGTTGACCTTTTGCTTTCTTCATTTATGATATCATTTAAACCATCCCATAACTCATCTGGTCTTTGATCATTATTATTCAATTAAAATTCAGAAGAAATAGATTTGAGAAAATATCTTGATTATTATGGACTTGTTTTCATTTTCTTTGGCCTCAATTTGAACTTGCACATGAGTAACTGGTGTTCTATCCCACAGTCAACCCCTAGCTAAATTTTGACTGCCAATATTGAGCTTCTTCAAGGATTTCTTCCACAGATGTAGTCAATCTATTCCTATGCAGTCCATCAGGTGAGGTACATGTGTAAATTCGTCATTTGTGTCTTTTTAAAGGGTATTTGCAATGATTAAATTATTGAAAACACAAAATTCAAACATTCTATTTTCAGCTTCATTTCTATCACCAAGTCCATATTTTCCAACTACTATTACTTCTTCAATGTTTCCAACTTTTACATTTCAGACAAAATTATAAGTAACACATCTTGATTACTGTTCAGTCAATTTGGACTGCAAGATTGGTAAATTAATTAATTGGTCTTCTTGTGTGTGTACGGGTAATATCACTCACAAAACTGTATTTCAGAATTCAGAATAGAACTTGAAATTGACTTTTTAACTTTGACAATTACATCTATCATTTTGTTTGTTTTGGTTTTTTTTTTTTCATTCCAAGAATAGTATTCTATATAATTCTAATTCAAGGTGGTCAAAGCTAGTCCACCTTATCTCACTAATGCCTAGTATATCGATATTGATGCATTCCGTTTTTTTCTCACAATTACTAGTTTTCCAACATATAAACTAGGTATTCCATGTTCCAATTGTTAAATGCTGTTTTGTTATTATTTTTCCTCATTTCAATTGCTTGACAGTCTGGACTCTAACACTAAACTGCTATAACTCCATGTTCCTCTACTATACATAGAGTTTTCAAGGACCTGTTATTTAAGAAGTGGATGGTCAATCCTACTTCTGTCTTAATCTGAGAGCTATACTAAAACCTTTCCACCATAGGTAAACTTTGTGGCATTTGACAAATCACTGGCACAGCTTTCAGTATCACAACAATCTACAACTTATCTCAGTATGACACACTGACAGACAAGTGCTATACCAACTAGAACAACGGTCTCCCCAAACACAACAAACTATCAATTTAGTTTGTAAAGTGACTAAAGAATATAGGAAAATTTATGTCTTTGAGTTGTGGTGTTGGAGAAGAATACTGAACATCCCATGAACTGACAAAAATTAAGCATATATGTCTTAGAGATAATAACAATTATGGTTCTTCTTGGAGGCCAGATGTTGACTTTTTGTCTCTCATTTTTGGGCATATTGTTAGGAAGTATCAGTCTTTGGAGAAACACATCATATTTAGAAATGTGGAGGATCAACTAAAGGGATTAATTGATGGAGTGTTTATAACAATTGGCTGCAGTACATCAGAGGTGATCATGATGGCACAAGATAGGGTTAATTTCAGATCTTTTGCTCACAAGGTCACTATTAGTCATAGAAAAAGGGAGAATACCTAACAACAGTAACCTAGATATATAGTACAGGTCAAAGTGAATGGTTAAAAAAGGCATATTGAACAATTTGATAGCATATATCTATAATTTATCATAATAACATAGAAGATTACTCACTTGGCATTTAAGCTGAACAAAACTAAAGAACAAGTTTAAGCTGTAAATTGTAATTCTTAAGTATGCTATGGGCAGAATATTGAATGAATCCAGGAAGCATTAATAAAAATGGAAGGAGTATAGTCACTATATGAAAAAGAATTGACTGACACAGAAGAATACGTGTAATCAAGAGGCAATGGTTATGAAGGAAGAAGTTCAGTCTGCTCTGAAGGACTTGGAAAAATATAAGGTCCTAGAAACTAATAGAATATTAATTGACATATTTTGACAAACAGGTGTTCCCTTGGACATGCTCACCAGGTTGTGTCAAGAAAACTGGAGGACAACTATCTGGCCAACTGAGTAGAAGAGATTCATATGTATTCCCATTAAAAAAAATGATCCCACAAAGTGTAGAAATTATTAAATAATATCACTGATATCACACACAAGTAAAATCCTCCTGAAGACTATCCAAAAATTAATGGAGTGGCACACTAACACAGAACTACTGTAAGTACAAGCTGGGTTTAGAAAAGTTTGTGGCATGAGAGAAATTATCACCAACGTCAGATTGATCTTGGCAGAAAGCAAAGAGTACCAGAGCAATGCTTATCTGTGTTTCACCAACTATGCAAAGACATTTGACAATTTGTGTAAATTAAAACAAACTATGGCTAACCTTGAGGAGAATGGAATCCCAGAACAATTGATTGTGCTCAGGTAGAACTTGTACTTGAACTAGGAGGCAGTCATTATAACAGAGCAAGGAAATGCTGCTTGGTTCAATGTCAATAAAGGTGTATGATAGGGATGCATTTTATCTCCATACCTTTTATGTATGTATGCACGTATGTATGTATTGATTTATTGATTTATTTTTATCTCCATACCTTTTTAAATGTTATGTGGAACAGACCATCTGAGAGGCTAGACTTGATGAGGAAGAATGTGGCATCAGGGTTGGAGGAAAATTCATCAACAACCTACACTATGCAGATGAAACAACTTTGCTTGATAAAACTGAGAACTTGATACGTTTGCCAAGGAATGGTCAAAGAAAGACTGCAAACTTCAAAATGGATTGAAGCTCAGCATCAAAATATTCATACCACTGGGCCAATTGGCAGCATCACAATGGACAGAGAAAAGACTAAGATTAATAGCTTTAGCTTGTTTGCTTCCACAGGCAACACTCTTGGTACCGGCAACCAGGAAATAAAATGACAAATTGCAATAGGAAACTACCTCAGGCACTTCTCCAGAATACTGAGAGTAACAATGTCATTTTAAGGTGCATCTAATCGCAAGCATTGTATTTGCAATTACTTTCTGTGCATCAGAATGCTGGATAAAGAAAGTATTATAAAAGAAGAATCAATGTCTTTGAGTGGTACTGATATAGAAGAATATTGAATATGTTATAGACCGCAGGAGAGCACTCAGGTCTGTCCTGGAGATGGTGTTCCTTGGAGGCAAGGCTATTCTTTGGAGGCAGGGATTTTGAAGAGCTATTTCACGTACTTTGGACATGTTGCCAGGAGGAATCAGTCCTGAAGAGGGATAACATGCTTGGAAAGGTGAATGGGACAGCACAAGAGAGGAAGACCATGGATGAAATGGATTGACTCAGTGACTGGGCTAAAGGGGGTATGTGTTTTGAAGACAATTAAATTGGCTCAAGAGAGAGCAGGCTTCAGAGCTGTTGTACATAGGTCGTTATGAGCTGTAGTCAACTCGAAGGCACATAGCAACAACAGGATGGGTTAATCTTTGGGGGAAAAATCATGCTTGAAAAGATGAAGAGTCTGTGAAGGAGGGAAGACCTTCAATGAGATGGACTAACACAGTAGAGGCAAGTTCAAATATATCAGAGATAGTCAGGATGGCGTAGGATAGGGCATGGCTCAGATACACTCTTCATAAACTTGCTATGATTTATAGCTGATTTGATAACATTTAACAACAATAATAATCAAAACAGTTTTAGAATATCTTCGACAACAGGATTGGTTCATATTTTGTTTTGTTTTCTTTTCTTTATCTCTTGTGCTGTTGTTGGGTGGTATTTGGTGGGTTTTTTGGTTTTTGTTTTTAAATTGGTCTTTTTCTGTCTTGATTTATATTACTGATATTTTCCTGCAGATTTTCTGATAGTTAATCATTACTATTTAAGGCATTGATGAATTTTTGAAATGATACCCAAATTCATGAAGTTTGTACTTTAGCTCTTTTAGTATTATCTTTATTTTCTTCAAATTCAATTTAAACTTGTTAAAAATATCTTTAGAAAAACTTAAAAATGTCTTTAGAAAAATGAGAAAATATAAATTTCAATAAATGTATCTAGAATTATTATTTTATTTTATTTCAAATATTTTATTCATTTTTTCTACAGAAATATAGGATCAAAGATTGCATATTTCCTTGTTGACTTATACTACTTTTAAGTAAATCATCATTATTTTACTAGATATTTCTTGTGTCCTGATATTAAACTTCTAATCTTATTAAAATAAATTATTAAATCTGAATCTAAACAATTTAAAATAATGTGGATCTTAAAGAATTAGGAAATAGTTCACTTTACATTATATCTCTCACTTATTTTTCTTCAAATGAAAATTTTAAATATTCTAATTCCTTTGTGATCCTCTTTCCCATGTGTCTTCTCTCATTCTTTCACTCACTCCAGTATTCCCAACATAAACTACAATGTTAAATTGGCCCACATTTTTATGGCTTTTTAAAATTTTTTATTATGTTTCTAGTGAAAGTTTGAAAAGCAATTGAATTTCCAGCAATGATTAACAAAAATTTTGTTTAATTACTGTCCTCACCTTGTAATAGCACTCTTCACATTTCCTTCCCATGACTTCCTATGATTCTTCTTTTTTTTTTTTTTTCTTTCTGAGCTTTCTCTGGAAACTGATAGTGCATTTATGATCTTATATGATTGATTGTTCTAAAGAGTAAGTACCTCTCTTGTGCTATTTTTCACTTTATAAGCATGTTTATTATTTGGTTAAAAGTGGAACCATATTTTTTACTTTAGTTTCAAACTTTTCAATATTAGCTCAAGTAGTTACTGATGCCCTCAATCTATGGGAGTCCACCAGTCTCAATTAAACCAGAAAGTCTGGTCATTTTTTTGTAATTTTAAAATTGGTTCCATAGTTCTATCTCATTCTTTCTAGTAACTTCTACCATGATTCCGGTTAGAGAAGTTTTCTCTAGTAAAGGGAATCTTCTAGTTCTGCTCAGTTTAGTTGAGTTTGAAGTTCAGATAGTTAATTAGACTTCTACTGTTTCTTTTATGTGTTGCCACAATCTCAAAGGCATGCAATTCTAATCTGCCATCCTAACTGAGGGAAAAGTAGGGTAACCATTATTGCATTTGTCATGTCAGTGTCACAGTGATCAGCTTCACAGCAATCACGAGTTATCTCTATACAGCAAGTGGCCAGACCAAGGCTATACAACCTAGAAGAGTGTTTAACCAAAACCAATTAAATACAGGCCGTATTTTACCATTCTGGCATGCCTAAATGCTGGCAAACTCTGGGCCAGAGACCCCCAATTCATCTGGCAAGTATGCTCTGCTGACCCCTACTTGGGGCAAAAAGAAAGCCACAAGTATTCCATACTTGCCTCTCTTGTCAAATATTAAAACAGACTTGTTTATAAGTTAGACAGATGGTGAAGATTTAATTAGAAGTTTGTACACCAGGCCATCATCTGCAATCTCTGTAGGGTTTTCTTTTCCCTTTTTTTTTTTTTTTTTATTCTGGCTGTGTAACATGACTAATTGTTCTGAATGATATTTCAAAACTTTATGGTTTAAAGAATACAATAGAAGGCCTATGTTGTATTGATTACCAATGGGTTAGCAATTCAACTCCACTAGCTACTTTATAGGGATGTGATAGGTAATTTCTTCCGGTAAAATTTTATAACTCAGGTGTCCAAAGGAAAGGCTGCATAAGTCACACACTATGGCAGTGGTTTGATTTTGTAATAAAAATATTTAACACTTCATATTTTCACTACAATTTTTATTTCCCTAACTTCTCTAGAAAACTATTGATCATTTTTCTTTATTTAACTTCTATATTTGCATAATATACATATCATTATTCATAATTATATGACTTGTTGAAATTTACAAATTTCGAAGAAAAGTATTAAATACTTTTTATTGACAGTTATAAATTTATACTTATGTTGATATGTTCATCAATTTATCATAGTTAGGCATTATTTATAACTAAGAAACAGTTTTAAAGAACAACAAAAGGAAAGTAATGCATTGTTCCTCACAGAAATGACACTTTCATAAATGGGGGTAAAATTGCTGGTCTAAAGCAAAGATTATCAGAGGAATGTCTATCTTTGTTTCATTGACTATGCAATGATGCTTGTGCTAATCACAACAAATTATGGCTAACCTTGAGAAAAATGGGAATCCCAGAACACTTGAGTGTACTCATGTGAAGCCTATGCTTGGGCCAGGAAAGAGTCCTCAGAGCACAGCAAGAAATCATTGCTTGGTTCAAAATAAGGAAAAGTGTGTCAAAAATGCATCCTGTCTCCATATTTTTTCAATCTATATGTGGAACTAATCACATGGGAGGCTAAACTTTATGAGAAAGAATGTGGCATCAGGATTGGAGGAAGTTTCTTCAACAACCTATGTTATGCAGATGTCACAAATTTGCTTGCTGAAACTTAGTAGGACCTGAAACGTTTGCTGCAGAAGGTCAGCGATTGTAGTCTTCAATATCAATTGAAGCTCAATATCAAGAAGACAAAGTTTCTTATCACTGGCCAATTGGCAGAACCATGGATTGAGGCTGTTAACAATTTCAGCTTGCTCAGCTCAACAATCAACACTGTTGGCGCCAGCAGTAAGGAAAGCAAAAGACAACTTGCAGTGGAGAAGGTTGCAACCTCTTTCCTGGCCCAAGTATAGGCTTCACATGAGTACAGTCAAGTGTTCTGGGATTCCCAGTCTTCTCAAGGTTAGCCACAATTTGTTGTGATTAGCACAAGCAACATTGCATAGTCAATGAAACAAAGACAGACATTCCTCTGATAATCTTTAGCACTGATCCCCAATATTTTGGCTTCTTAATGCTTTTATTCATTTTTCAAGGTCTCTTCTGACACTTTTTGGGTTATTTATTTCTTTCCTTTCTTTAAAATGTCCTTTTCTATTCTTCATAGATTATATTCTTGATGCCATCCCACAATTCATCTGGTCTTTGATCATTGGTTTTCAATATTTCAAAACTATTCTTAAGATTTTGAAATTATGGTTGAATAGACCCAAGATCATATTCTGGTTCTCATGGACTTAATTTAAATTTCTTTAGCCTCCATTTTAATTTACACAAGAGTAAGATTGCGTGTTCCACAGTCAGCACCTGGCTTGGTTTTGACTGCTGATATTGAACTTTTCCAACAATTCCTTCCACAGATGTGATTACTCTGATTCTTACGTATTCCATGTTGTGAGGGCCATGTATAAAGCTGTCATTTATGTTTTTTTAAAGATGTTTGGAAGGAATAAATCATTGAACTTACATAATTTCATATCTACCTAAAGGAGAGATATTAAGACATGAAGTATGAAGTAACTGGCATATTTATTTCACAAAAGCAGTTATTGTAAGATGGTAGTATGAAGGGGAAAACCCACAATATAAATAAAAGAAATAATTTAAATGAAAGTGTATGCATGAAACACAATGTATATGAATAATAAAAACACTACCAATAAAAAATTCCTGCTTTCCAATAGAAATCAGTGTTCTGTTACATATAGATACTAATTTTTATAGGTTTTCATAAAGTATCTTCATATTATCACCATATGAATTTGTTGTTCTTATTGTTGTTGGACATCTAATCTAGCACAACTCATAGTGACCCTAAGAACCAAAGGCCTTAACCCTTTCTATAACTATCATCATTTCTCCAGGTTCACAGAGTTTCCAGAGGCATGTGGTTTAGGAAGTGAATGCCACTCCTGCTTCCAAACAAGTCTTAAACTGGAAGTTCCACCAAACATTGTCCACCATGGGCTGCCTTTATGGCATTTGGTCCCCAATAGCACAAGTTTCAGCTTCACAGCAAAGCCAGATTACCACTTCAGTATAGCAAATTGACAGAAGAGTGCTATACAATGTAGATGAATGTTCTTCCAAAATAATAACACTAGGACTTGAGTTCCGATAGACATTTAAATACTAAGACCCTCCATGCATATATATAAATAAAAAATGAACAAAATTCCTGAAGCCTTTCTAGAAGTATTATCATTTCTCCAAATTCATAGACTTATCAGAGGCATGTGGTTTTAAAGTAGATGCCACTCCTGCTTCCAAACCTGAATTAATTAATCTGGGAGTTCCACCAAACACTGCAGATGATGGAGTTTGACACACCTATGGCACAGTTGTCCATCATCACAGCAACTCTAAGTTACATCGGTAGAGCAAGTAGATCACTGCTTTACCACTTAGAGGACTGTTCATCCCAAATCAATTGACATTTGGTCCTCGGGCCCTACGCCATTTTTAAATACTGGCATGCCCAAATGCTGGTGGACTAAATAGCCAGAGACTCCCAATTCATCTGGCAAGTCCCATCTGCTGATATATCATAAAACCCAATTCACAACATAATAGGCATCAGCCTGCAGGCATAGCCAAGCATCAAGGCATCTTAATTTAGTCCTCCCCAAACTGTCACTAAGATGTATATTCCTAACAGAAAGAAATTGTTTTGACTCCTCTTGCTCTTTCTCTTCTTTTCCTTCCCTACCTTTTATTAATACACACTAAGAAAATACTTGAAGGTTGCGCTGTTGCAATGTTGGAAAGAAACAATTTTATTTCTTGCCCATTGAACCTGAAAGGACAGGTACTAGGAAAGGTAAGCCTAGTTATCTGTGTCTCTACAATGGATGCTATATATAAAGTGATTTCCTTGCTGTTGGTCATGCCTCAAAGAACAATATTAGCAGCAGATGTCACAAGACATAGATTGACAATGGAACAGGCAGTAAGAATGCAATGACTCAAGTCAGTGAGTGCTAGTGACTAAAAGTGTTACTATTAATTTTCTGGGTACTTAATTCACTCACAATTTCAAATAACATTTATGCTTCTATTTTTCTACTGTGCCATGCCTGTGCATGTCTGTGTATGATGTGAGTATGTTTAAGTGCAAGAGCACACTTGAATTTGCAATGCTGCATTTAAATCCTTCTTTGGGTGAGGGTAAGAACATGAGCTTGATTTCTTTAAACCCTCAGGAGGCTATTCTAAATTTTATATCTTTGAGTGGTCCAGTGCACGGTCATAAGATTAATGTGCCGAGGTCTCAAGATTTTTCTAGTGAGACTGACTCACTGAGTGCGTATTATTTATGGATTTTATTATACCTTTTAAATGAGCAAAAGAGAGAACGAATTTAAGGACTTGTAAACAAAAATCAATATAGATAATAACCTCTCACACAGAATAAGTTGTGATGTCTCTATTTCATAAATGTTCCTGAGAATTAGACATGTTCCTTCTCACTAAATTACTTCATACTTTCTTTGAAATCTTTCCCTCTTTTTATTTTTATTCTTCACCATAGGTCATTTTCTTGCTTTCTTTACTTTCTTTCTCCCACACAGGCTATCATACTGGTGTTCACATTATTACGGGACTAAATAAAGTCATTGAAACAAACACAGGAGGAGACAAGAACCCATTTATTTCACAGTGTGAAAGTGATAGTTCAATATTCAGAAGGGAGCAATAATAGTGTATTTGGAAGATACTTTTCCTATATGTGATCATTACTTTAAAAAATCTCACTTCCAAAATTGTCTTGTTTAGGATTTTGTAAAATAGTATTAAATGAATATGTGTCTAAAGGGATATTGTAAGCATAACATCAATACTCTTACAGAGTAAAATTCAATTTCATAAAAAATTTTAAGAATGTTATTCACATAAATTGGGTAACTAAATATATTTCCTTGGCTTAGCTTTGTGTCTGCATTACACTGAGACTATATTCTTAAATAGAAGACATATTTAACTACTATAAATGTTCTGTATAAATTATGACTTTGCTTTAAGATAAGACACAAAAGAAACCTCAGTGCTTCTTTTTTTATAGGCTTAGCTATAAAGGACATAAAACTCATTCTGACAACTTTATTAGCACATATTTTTCCTTCAATCAAACTAAATAGTGGTATTAAACCTACACAGAATCTAAATGTTTGTGTATTCATTTACTCAGGCTTAATGCATCATTGTTAATTCCTCAGATATTTCTTCTAGGCTAGAATCATAGAAAGTTGGTTTTAGGAGTTATGGAGATCTGTGATTTAACTAATTTTTCACTTTCGAGTGGATTTATGTTATGAGTAGTAACTAGTAGGCAAAGGTTGCCCATAATTCTAGGCAACTCATACAAAATTACTGTGAAATGTTCATAAAAATCTACCTGGTAGGAACGTTTTAAACTTGTTTTAATTATGACATTATATTAAGAAATGAAAACTTATTACTCCCAATTAATTTTTTCATTATTATAAAATAATAGTGGAGATCATGCACATCTTGTAATCTCTAACCAAGAATTAAAATTTCACTCTAAAATTAGGTTCAATATAGATTATATTAAGCAAAACCATTAATATTTTAGAACAAATAAACTACCAAACATTTTAAATACTGCCTTGGGGAAAAGAATATTTGCATTCCTGGCTTTTTAACCCTTTTGACTATGAGTATTAATGAAAAAAAAGCTTTAGTCAAATGTAGTTTGTTAACTGAATATTATAAAAAATACTGCTTATTTATTCTAGCTTTATGAAATATTATAATGTGATCATCATCTAAAAAAATCTTATGACTGGAGAGATAATTTTCACTTTCTTTAAAAGATTGTTATATCATTAGATAAGTGAGTGAAGAATGTAAAATTCATTTCCTTTTGTCTTTTACTTTTTATTTAAGTTTGAAATCTGTATTTAATTTTTACTATCACGAACAGTGTTTTGAGTTGTGGTGCTAGTATTGGACTGCTAGGAGAACACAGAGAGAGTGAAACTAGGCTGCTCCTTGGTGTCAATGATTCAGAAGCTTCCTATGACATATTTTGGGCATGTTGCAAGAAGTGACCAGTCCTTATAGAAGGACACCAGGCTTGGGAGGGTGAAGGAGTAGCACAATAATGGAAGATCCTCAATGAGATGGATTGAATCCTTGATGAGATGGATTTACTCAGTGACTGGGGTAATTGGAAATAGATGTGTCAGAGACAATAAGGTTGGCACAGGATGGAGCAGGGTTCAGAGCTGTTGTACATAGGGTCGCTCTGAGTCACAATAGACTTGCCAGCATATAACAACAAAAACAACAACAACAGCAGTGTTTTATTTATGCTGTTGAGATTATAAAGAAGACTGTACAAACAATACTGGATGAAGACACATCAATAAGCTTCGTTGTGTTAATGACACAGTCTTTTTTGCTAAAATGAGGCCTTGAAGTGCTTACTGCAGAAAATCAAAGACTGCAATTATCAATATAGATTGCAACTCATCATCAAGAAAACAAAATATCTTACCGCTGCACCAATAGGCAGCATCATTATATGTTGAAAAAAGATTGAAACAGTCAACAACTTCATCTGACTTGGATATACAATCAATACACTTGGTACCAGCAGTCAGGACCTCTGATCATTTCTTATATTACACTGTGGAAGTTTACAGTTAGGGACATCACCAAATTACTGAAGGACAATGTGTAAGTTTGATAACCAAGTTGTGCCTGATTCAGGCAGTGATTGTTTTTATACTTTTGCTATTCATCTGAGAACTGGACAATGAATAATGATGACAGAAGGATGTTGATACCTTTGAACTAAGGTGTTGGAGAAGAGTACTGAATACCCTATGGACTTCCAAAAGATCAAGCAGATGTGTCTTTGAGAAGATACAGTCAAAGTGCATGTTGGAGGAAAGATGATGAAGTTTCACCTATCATACTTTGTGAATGTTGCTAAGAGAGACTATTTCTCTAAGAGGGACATTATGTTTGGGAATGTGGAGGAGAGATGAAAGAGAGGTCAACCCCTGACGAGGTGGATTGACACAGTGACTGAAACAATGGGCTTGAGTGTGTCAGAGGTAATTGAGAATGGCACAAGATAGGACAAGATTTCGGATATGTTGTTCATAGGTTGACTATGAGTTGTACTCCTAACAATGGCATCCAACAACAACTACACCAACAACAATAGTGTTTCAAGGAGGTCTGGTTGCTTAGTGGTTAAAAAAGTGTACTGATAACCCATAGGTGGGCAGTTCAAAATCCACCAGCAGATCCATGGAAAAAGATGGGAAATCTCCTCCCATATGTTTATAGACTCTGAAATCTCACTGAAGGGTCAACTGTGAGTCAGTTATGATTTGAAAATAATAAGAGTGGTGTTGTCTTAGCCTTAATATTATCTTCATTTTCAAATTAAGTCAATCATATTTGTAAATTCCAAATTTAATATATTTTTAATTTAACGTATAACATGTTATTGTTCTAAACATGTATTTATTTGTATTATTTTTCCATTGAGGCACCAAAGAATAATAATTTGTATTTGTGTCATAGTGCCCAATGTGCTACTATTAGTTTCACTAAATATGATATATGTTTTTAATTAGAACTTATAACAGTTTGATGAAAGATCCTGGCTTTTTGAAACTGCTTTTCATATCTGAGGTGATTACAGTATTTTGAACCAAAGGCTATGGGTTATCTGGAAAGTTTACATGTATATTTATGCTTATATGCATATTTATCCTTAGCAACAAAACCAGCTACAAATAATTTATTTTGATGGCAAGAAGCTGCACTGAAATCCCAAAAGCAAGTGGTTTAAATCCACCAACCGCCCCGTGGGAGGAGGATCGGCAAAATCTTCCTGTGTAACATACTGCCTCTGAAAACACACTGGAGGGTCAGATCTAAATTGGTTTTGAGTCGATGACACACAACAACAAACTTGGAGGGATTCAAACACTTTTTGTGATTTGACTTATCATTACGTAAAACACCAAAGACTTACTATCTGATGTTTGTTCTTCCTCTTCAGCTCTTTAAGAACTCACATTTGTAGTATAACTAGAAAACTCTTCAATGTGATTTATCCCAGATAACTAAAATTTGTAGAAACATTAGTAACTAAATTACTGAAGCAATGGTGTTTTACATTGAATTGTGGTCTCCCAAACTATATGTTGAAGTTCTAACTCAAGTACTTTAGATGTAATATTGATTGAATTAAATTTTTATGTTAATTAATATAAAATCATAGTAATAATAATATATTGTTCCTGTTGTTACTCTTGGACTCATTATGACCATATATAATGATTGTCCCATTAGGTTTTCTTTGTTGTAACCCTTGTGATAGCCCATCACCTGATGTTTTGTATAAGGATTTTCTTGGTCAGTTTGAACAGTAAAACTTTTAATAGCAAAGTATTTAGCTATTGTTTCAACAGGATGCTGTTGATATTCTAACACTGACAACATAAGAAAACACTGCTATGTACAGTGCCATATTTATAAATGTTGCTATTTCAGCATATTGTTACAACCATTAATCAGGCCAGTTTTTTGTTTTGTTTTGTTTAGCTTTTAAAGGTAGAATGTAAAACTATTCTGTACTAGTATTGTAATCTTACAAATTAAAATTGTATCAGATGTTAAACATTTGAAAAATCCACACATCTTACTTCAACTTATTTCCACAGTATCTATAAGAAAGTTTTATTTTTAAATAAGAAAACATACAAATGTTTTCAACATAGAAAAGACATTTTGAAAGGAGTGTTTAAAAAAACACTCTGTAAGAACATCTACATAGAAAATAACAGAGTTTCACAAGATACCAAGCTCGAAAGATGCTTTGGCAGATTTGATACAAAGCATTGTTTAAAATCAGGACAAGATAATAAATCCAAACTGTATCACAACTCTCCCTGGAAATCTAGATTCCACCCAAAGCGACTTCTTCTACTTTAAAAGGTTGAAGCATTTTTCAGTTGAGCATTCTTAATTTCTCTTACATAATTGACATCACATTCTCAACAGCTTTTGCAGGCTTTCTTCCTTCAGTATATTCTCTCTTGCAATTATTTGTTACAACCAGTAATGATCCTTTCCATTTATTTATGCGGATATAAAATATTACGTTCAATACAATTTTAAAAGCCAGTAATTTATGAAAATCCACTTATAAATTTGCATCATGAAAAATGATTGTCAGAGACCATTAAGACGGCCTTCATTTATGCTTTCTATTGGCTGGTTTTTATAGAGCTGAGATGGCAGATGCCCCACTTTTCTCCACTGTGTCATCAGGAAGGAAATACAAGCACTAAGATAGAATCCCAAAATATAGGGAGAAAAGTTGTATCATAGGTTTTAGTGGGATGAACCCTGAACTTTATCTTACAAATAGGGTTGCTAATTAC
Source organism: Elephantulus edwardii (assembly GCF_000299155.1). Classification (NCBI taxonomy): domain Eukaryota; kingdom Metazoa; phylum Chordata; class Mammalia; order Macroscelidea; family Macroscelididae; genus Elephantulus; species Elephantulus edwardii. The sequence goes on along the minus strand of NW_006400238.1, from coordinate 639,769 downwards.
TGATAGCAAACTTAGTAGGCGATTATGATTACTTTATCTCAGACTATGATTAAAATTGAGATAAGCAGTGGGGAAAATGTGCATATATGTTTTCGGTGATAGTTGCATGTAGCACAGAAAAGGGCAAAAATATTCTATAGAAGAAAGATTTATCTAACTCCAGAGCCACAGATAACAAAAATATGTTCATATTATAGCATGAAAATTTAATATCAAGTTTTTTTTTCAAGGACACACAGGCCTTTATGGTCCTAGAACTTATATCTTATAAAGTCAGATGTGACAAATTTATGCAGAGAAAATATTAAAATAATGTTTCTTTATGTAAACATAATTATCAAAGAATCAGGTGCTTACTAAAATATCTGCATTATTTTGAATCTCTTCCTTAAGAGTTACTCTTTAGAACTGTGGTTTTCAGAACTGCTCAAGCACCAATTCTAGCTGAGTGCTTTGAATTTTTCTTTAAGTATTTATAAAGTCCACAATAAGACTTCAAACATCACATATTTCACCTTTCTTCAGATTGCTTTTTTTCTTTACAAAACAATAAACTTCCAAATTTCATTTTCTTAAAAAAGAAAGAGAAAATATTCATGATATAAAGATTATTTTGATTTTTCCCAAGTCTTGGTTATTTGTGCAATTTCCTCATACGCAGATTTTTAAGAAATCTCTGATTTAGATGTTCAACTAATGAACATGCCATAGAAACTTTACATTAATTGGACTAAGTAGTTTAAAATATATTCCTTAGAATAAAAAATGTTCCATTATTTCAATTTAATGTCTTTGAAAATCTGAGGGTTTTTGTTTTTCTAAAATGATAATTATAATATTTACTTCATTTAATTATGTCCAATCCATTGTAAAACTTAATCATTTTGCTTTAAGCATATTGCTTGAAGAGTTTCTAAAAAGCTGATAGGATTAGAAATCATTTGTCAATTAATCCAGCTTCCTTAATTTTACTGAAGAGTTTCTCCAGGACTTAGGCACATTTTTAGTATTCATTTTCTAGTGGACTGTACTCTTTTCAGTTGATATTCTCTGTAAGTCTGCCATAAATAATTTCTTATATGCTTATTACTTATTCTTGAGGTGTTAACTTATGGTTTTCAGATCAATGAGGAACTATATAATTTCATAATATCCCTGAGTTTCTATTATCTTCACTGATTCCATAAAAGGACAAGTGCTTTGGTGGCTTTTCACCTGCTTGAAGGATGCCCTTGAGCATGATATAAAGCTACTCAGTGCCATCGACATTTTTACTTTGCTCTTTTCCACTTGGCTTCCAGTCTGTCTCTCTTATTTCAGGAATACTCTAGACAGGAATCTTCCAATATTACTGGATAAAAGAAACTACCCAAAGTGGATGTATTGTTTCAGTGTGCCACAGCTCTGTGAGAGTCTCCCTTGGTATGAAACAAAAGACTCATCTACCAAACCTTCTCTTCACCCATCAAATTGTGCTACCCTGGAGGGATTATTAAAGGAAAGGGGAAAGGTTTGGTGTGAAAACAATGTACATGAACTGTATGAACTGAGTATGTAAAACAATATCTATTAATTACTTAAATTGAGAGGAATTGAAGAGTATTCTGCTGAAAGAACTAACTCAGTCCTATAAGGACAAATACTGTATAAAACCATTATTGAAGAATGAATATGATGATCAAAGTGGGGGAGAGGGTGGAAGCAGATGAATGAGAAGGTGCAAGGGGGGAATTAATTATGGGGTCATACAATTTTTTTGAGGAGGGTGAGGGAAGCAGGGAGGATCTGGTGTGAAAAAAGTATTTTAATTTTGTAAATGAACTAATATAAAAATAAATATTATATTTTATATAATTTTTAAAAAAGACTCTCATCTAGGATCAGAATTTTCTCTCTCTTTCAGAACCAATCCCCTAAAGATCCAGACAGTTGTCAGTCTGCCTTATTTGGATGGGACAGTTTTATACAATTCAAGCTCATCTTCTTCACAAAACAACTGAATGGAAGAAGCATCAGCCATGAATGTCTGGACATGATGTAAACCTAGAAGAAAAGAGAAAAATTAACTCTAATTCTTAGATGTTAGAAAAACAAACAAAAAAACTTGTCCTATGTTATGAGGATATTCTTATGGAATTAATCAATGAGGTCTTGTCCACCAACATAGATCGTGCAGCCATGCAAGGACCAGAATCAATTTGTTGTCAGTAGATTAAGTCAGAAAGGAGGCAGCAAGGCTGGAGGAACACAGAGGTGTGGTTTAATTTCATGTGTTTGGCAATTCCCTGAACCAGAAACTCAATGAGATGTGGCAATTCCTTGTGCCAAAAAACCTGGTGTGGCTGAGCAGCCTACAGAACAGATTCTCTCATCAAGTGCTCTGAATGTCAAAGGACTACGTCACACAGCTTGCTGTTGACTTGAAAGAAAAAAGTGTGTTTTAATTAAAGATGTCTGTGTTATTGGTGGTGTCTCTTTCTCTATGGAAATTGCAAGGACTAACAGAGGTTGTCTTCTGTGCTGCATCCTCAAATGAACAGGTCAAATGCTATGGAACACAATGAATGAACTGCTTGAAAGAATAGCATATAAAACACAACACTGAATGTGGAAACTACAGAACAATTTCACATGCAAGCAAGATTTTACTGAAGATTATCCAAAAATGACTGGAACAGCACATCAACAGAGAACTACCAGAAGTCCAGGCTGGTTTCAGAAGGGGTCGTGGTACTAGAGATATTGTAGCTGATGTTAGGTGGTTCTTGGCTGAAAGCAGGGAATACCAGAGGAATGTCTATCTGTGTTTCATTGACTATGCAAAGGCATTTGACTGTGTAGATCATAACAAACTTTGGCTGACTCTGAGAAGAATGGGAATCCCAGAACACTTGATCGTTCTAATGCGAAACTTATACTTGGACCAGGAGGCAGTCGTCAGAACAGAGCAAGGGAACACTGCATGGTTCAAAATTGGGAAGGGTGTGCGCCAGGGATGCATCCTATCTCCATACCTTTTCAACCTATATGCAGAACAGATTATCCGGGAGGCTGGGCCCTATGAGGAGAAATGTGGGGTCAAGATTGGTGGACGATTTATCAACAATCTGCGTTATGCGGATGAGACAACCCTGCTTGCTGAAACTGAGGAGGACCTGAAGCACCTGCTGCAGAGTGTCAAGGACTGCAGCCTACAATATGGATTGAGGCTCAATGTCAAGAAGACAAAGATTCTCACCACTGGAACAATTGGCAGCATCAGGATGGATGGTGAAGAGATTGAGATTGTACACAGCTTTAGTTTGCTTGGCTCCATAGTCAACAGTCTTGGCACCAGCAGCCAGGAAATTAAAAGGCACATTGCCATGGAAAAGTATGCTGTTAGGGACCTCTCCAAAGTGCTGAAGAGCAGTGGTGTCTCTCTGGAGACTAAGGTGCGTCTGATACAGGCCATGGTTTTTGCAATCACTTGTTATGCGTCAGAGAGTTGGACAATGACCAAGGAAGAAAGAAGAAGAATTGATGCCTTTGAGCTGTGGTGCTGGAGAAGAGTATTGAGAATACCATGGACTGCTAGGAAAACAAACAGATTTGTCCTGGAAAGGGTTAAACCGGGTGGCTCCTTGGAGGCAAGGATTCTGAGGCTCTGTCTAACTTACTTTGGACATGTTGTGAGGAAAGACTGGTCCTTGGAGAAGGACACCATGCTTGGGAGGGTGGAGGGACAGCGCAGGAGAGGAAGGCCCTCTATGAGGTGGATTGATTCAGTGACTGGGATAATTGGGATGGGAGTGTCAGAGACAGTGCGATTGGCACAGGACAGAGCGGAGTTTAGGAGTGTTGTACATAGGGTCGCTATGAGTCACAGGCAACTCGACGGCACATAACAACAACAACAACAACATGCAAATTAAAATATAATTTGGTACTTCAAGAAAGAAAACTTTTCCAAGAAAGTAAAATACTTAAATCCAAATTTGTTGGCTACATCAAAGATTATGAAAAGTAGTCATTTTAATGGAATTTGAGCTAAAGTCAAGATGCCAGAAACAGAATTTTCTGTCATCATTAAAAAGCAGAGGGAGATAATTTAAAGGTTGATCCAAAGAAAGCAAGTCAAGATTTGAAAAGTCTACCCCAGATTTTCATGTTTTAAGATTATCAGTCCGTTTTGATAAGGATTTTTCTTCTTTTTCACTGACCTTCTACTTTAGCAAGCAGGAAGTCCTCCCAGGACTAGTTCTTTGAGCCATATTGCTGCTGTTGGGTGCTGTTGAGTGGACTATGATTTATAGCGACTCTATGAACAACAGATCTGAATCTTGCCATTTTCTGCACCATTCACTAGATCTCCATTATGCTCTAGTCTATCGCTACAATCACTCTACCAATTCATCTTTGCAAGGTTTTTCCTCTCTTTCACTGACCCTCTGTCTTTCCCAGTATAACTGTTGTTTGTTTGGTTGTTGTTTTGTTTTTCCAAAGACTGGTCTCTCTTGAGAGCTTACCGAAAGTTTGTGAGGAGGAGTTTCACTATCTTTGCCTATAAGTATCATCTTGGTTACATATCCTCAAGGACAGATTTCTTTGCCTTTCAGTAGTCCATGGTAAAAATTAAATACCCTTCAGCAACGCTACAATTCAAAGGTATCAGTTCTTCTTTGGTCTTCCTTATTCATAATCCATGTTTTAAATGCTATGGAACAATTTAAAATATTATGGCATGAATCAGGAGCCTCTGTGCCTTTAAATGGATATTTTTGCTTTTCAATCCTCTAAGAGATTTTTGAGGGCTGATTTATCCAACATCTTCAGATTTTCTGATTGCTATTATCATCAATGTTGATAGAAAAGTCAAGTTAAATTAAGTCATTGGCAACCTCAAACTCACTTGCTTCTATTATGATGTTGCCTGCTGATCTGCAGCCTCCATATAGGATGGCCTTTAATTTCACCTGTTGGATACAGACATAGATAAGATATAAATGGATGTCACTGAGTAATGACTTTATATACAATAGGACAAACTGTTACATGATTCTTTGCTATCTTCATGAAAGTCACCATATTTAAAATAATCTTTGTTGCCCTTGCTGATCTTCTATTTCAGCAAACATGACGATCTTCTCCAAGAATTTATCCCTCCTGATGACAGCTAAATAAAGAGAATCATATATAATGCTATGTTAGGAGTTATTAAGTGATTCATTAAATGTAGTTCATTGTTAAAGAAGCAGGTTAAAGACTACTCTTCCTAATGTTTGATAGTCTGGAAACTGCTGAAATCGATCCACCATGTTATTTACTAATTCCAAAATAATATCATCATAACTGCCAACATTTCAAAAACATTCACACTTTCTCAGTATAATAAACTTTGGGTGAGTGGATTGATTCTGAAAGTGTTCCACTATTTTAAGATGTGTTGTAGTGTTAAATTCCAAAATACTAGTCCATATGCATCTGTGTGTGTGTGTGTGTGTGTGTGTGTGTGTGTGTGTGTGTATGTGTCTGTGTGTACTGAAGTTGATACTTTGAACTTTATCTTTCTAGTTTGCCTATAAAATTTCTGAATTTTTTTTTCATTATCTTGATTGGTTTGGTTGTTTTGGGGTTATATTTTTTTTGCTTTTGTTATGCAAATGTTGGTGTTTTCGTCCTTAGGTACTATCAACATTTTTGTGATTTAGGGTGACCATAGGAACAATAATCCTATCCTGAGCCAAGTTCACTGTCTTCTGACACCCGTAACCAACCCCATTCCTCCAGTTACTGTGTCAATGCATCCTCCAGGATTTTCCTCCTGTGTTGCCCCTCCACCCTTCCAAGCATAATGTTTTCCAAGGATTGGCCTTTCCAGAAATATGTCCAAAATATGTGAGACACAGCTTCAAAATCTTTGCCTCCAAGGATCTACTTTTTTTACTCCTCTCCAGGATAAATCTATTTCTTCTCTTGTACGTCCATTGTATGTTCAATAGTTTTATCCAGCAGCATGACTCAAAGACAACTATTGGTCTCCTGTCATCCTTTGTCATTGTTCAGGTCTCCAAAGTGTAGCAAGTAAATGAAAAGACTGGGGCCTATGTCAGGTGTATCTTATTGTCTAGACTGATATCTTTGCTTTTTAGCACATTGAGAGGTCCCTAAGAGATTTCCTCATGAAATTAATCTTTTTATTTCCTAACTACTGGTGTCAAGAATGCTGATTGTGGAACTGAGGTAGCTGAGATTATTATCAATTACATTCTCCTCTCCATATATCATGGTACTGCCGATTGTGGTACTATAAAATCTATAAGTTGTTCCACAAGGAAAAAAAATATATCTGATCACTGTTTCTGTAATGGTTTCCTACAGGTCACTGTGAGTCTAAATGGAATAGATGCAATAGACTCTTTAGCTAATCACTTGCTGCTAATCAAGAGGTCACTTTTGAACTGATCAATGCTTCCACAAATAAAGCCCCATGGAAATCTGTTCTAAAGATTATAGCCTAAAACTTTACAAAGCAGTTCTACTTTGTCATTGGGTTGCTATAAATTTGAATCAACTTGAAAACAACAATGACAGAGGAAGACTGAAAAGTCTGAAGAAGACATAGAGCATTGTTTTCTGTTTGTTTACTTTTTGTCTTTTGTGGTCTATACATAGTACTTATGAGTGTGTGAGGTTTTTCCCCTTTCCTACCAATGGAGATACATGTCAGAAGACAACTCTGGATATTTCAGTAGAGTGACAAGAAGTCAAAGCAAAGGGAAGAAATTAGGAATTTAAGGAGTTGAACAGAATATTTCAATGGACAGGTCACTCAGAAAGACAAAACAAAATATTATAATGACATGTACAAAGAGCTGGAGTTAGAGAATCAAAATGGTTTAACTCACTAGTCGTTTATCTCATTTTTTATTTTTAACATATAGTTTAATATAAGACAGCTGTATCATTACATTTGTTTTTGTATTCAATCTGCAGTGAGAGTTATGGAGTCTCTTTGTATCCTTGTACTATTTAAGAATTATTTTGCCCTCCCCAAAGAGAATTTGAGAAGCACTGATTGATATAGATTATGGTTACATAAAGCATGCTGACAAACCACAGGAAGGCAATTCTAGTCTTTTCAGGCTTCGAGTTTTAATACTTAAAGATGCTTTGGGCAGTTTATCGAATGATCCAGGGTGCATCAAAAGAATATGAAAATGTATACATAGTCACTCTACCAGAAAGAATTTGCTTACACAGAGTTTCATGAAACAACATATGAACAAGTGAAGAAAGAAGTTTGAGTTGCTCTGAGGAATTATTTAAAACCAGGGCCTTAGGAATTGATGGAATATCAATTGATTTATTTCAGCAAACAGATGCCGCGCTGGATGTACTCACGAAGACGTACCAAGAAATCTGGATAATAGCTACCTGCCCAGCTGAAGGGAAGAGATTCATATTTATTCTCATTCCAATAAAGTGTCATCATCTACAGTATGGTTATTATTGAACAATATCACTAACATCACATGCAAGCAAAATTTTATTGAAAATTATCCAAAAACAAATTGAACAGTAAATCAACAGAAAACTACCATAAGTACAGGCTGGATTGAAAATATGCTGTGGCATTAGGGACATAATTGGCAATGTCAGATTTATCTTGACTGAAAGCTGAGAGTAGCAAGAGAATGTATGAGTTTCATTGACTATGCAAAGACATTACACTGGGTGGATCTCCAGAAATCATGGCTAATTTTGAGAGGAATGGGAATCCCAGAACACATGATTGTGCTCAGGTGAAATCTGTACTTGGACCAGGTGTCAGTCATCAAAAGAAAGCAAGAAAACACTTTTTGTTTCAAAATCAGGAAAGTGGTCTATTGGGAATTCATCCTGTCTCTTCACTTCTCCTCCTCCTCCTCTTCCTCCTTCTCTTCCTCCTCCTCCTCCTCTTCCTCCTTCTCCTTTTCTTCCTCCTCCACCTCCTCCTCCTCAATCTCCTCCTCCTCCTCCTCCTTCTTCTCTCCTCCTTCTCTTCTCCCTCATCCTCCTCCTTCTTAATTTTAAAAAGTATATTTTTTAATTACTTGACTAATTACGAAGTTTGAATAAATTGCTTTTCATACAAGATCTTTCCTATTTACTTCCTCCATCTATCCATCCATCCATCCATCAACCCATCCATCAAATTGTGCTACACTATATTTAAACTGCCCCCCTGCCCATCCTACAATCTTCTGCTCCTCCTCTTGGATCTTCATACTCATTCTACAATAATGGTCTTGGAAAGAATTTGTCCTTAAGGAACTGAGTTAGTTCATGTAGCATAATGCTCCCCAGTCTCTCCCAAGTTAAGTAGTCATTTACAAACCCATTGCTCCTGCATGCTGCAGAGTTAGCATTCCATTGTCTGAATGTACCATAATTTCTCAGTCCATTCCGTTGTGGTTGACTATTTGGGTTGTTTCCATGTTCTTGCTATTGTGAATAATGCTGCTTTGAACATTTGTGTACAAGCCTCTGTGCCTCAGTTCTCATTTTTTCAGGGTATATTACAATCAGTAGACTAGCTAAGTCATATGGAATTTCTATGTTCAGCTTTTTTGGGAAGTGCCAAATTGCCTACCAGAATGGTTGTGCCAATATATTTGGAAAGCAGTTCCTGGTGCGATTTACTGGAAGAGATCTGTTTCAATTCTAGAAACAGGTGATTCAACAGAATGAAGAAATTAAAGGAAAAGTCTGCAGTTTGCCAAAATAACAAGCAAAAGTGTCTTGGAGGAAGCACAAGTAAGTGCTCCTTAGAGATATGGCTGGTTAAACTGTCTCACATACTTGGACATGTTATCAAAAATGGCTAGTCCCTGGGATAAAAATATTATTCCGGGCTAATAGAAGGGTGGCACCAGCAGTCAGGAAATCAAAAAGCGTATCGCGATGGGAAAGTCTGCTGTTAGGGACCTCTCTAAGGTACTCAGCAGCAACAGTGTCTCTCTGGAGACTAAGGTGCACCTGATACAGGCCATGGTATTTGCAATCGCTTGTTATGCATCAAAGAGTTGGACAATGACTAGGGAGGACAGAAGAAGAGTGGATGCTTTTGAGCTGTGGTGCTGGAGAAGGGTACTGAATGTACCCTGGACTGCCAGGAAAGCAAAAAGATTTATCTTGGAGAGGGTTAAACCAAGCTACTCCTTGGAGGCAAGGATTCTGGGGCTTCGTCTGACATACTTTGGACATGTTGCCAGGAGGGACGGGTCCTTGGAGAGGGACATCATGCTTGGGAGGGTTGAGGGACAACGCAGGAGGGGAAGACCCTCTATGAGATGGATTGATTCGGTGACTGGCGTAATCGGAATGGGTGTGTCAGAGGCGGTGCGGTTGGCGCAGGATAGAGCAGGGTTTAGGGCTGTTGTGCATAGGGTCGCTATGAGTCGGAAACGACTCGACGGCACATAACAACAACAACAATAGAAGGGTCAGTGAAAGTGAAAAATATCTTATATATATTTCTCTTTATTTAAATTTACATAATTTAATATTTCTATAATATTTAATAGTAATATAACTTTTAATCTGCGGCCCTCGGGCCTTTCATTGGTTTTGTTCAGACATTCCTATAGGTCGTATAGCCCTGTGTACAAGTTGCCGTCCCGTGGTAACTTGTGGCTGCTGTAAGGCTGAACACTGAGACACTCATGTGTCAAATGCGTTAATGGCTGGTTACTCAATGCGGACAGAGTGGGGAGGAGCTCCCCGATTAAAACAAGCTTGGAAGGAGCAGTGGCGTCCACTTCCATAATAGTTTGCCTCCGGAAACCCTATGAACCTGGAGAGGGGATGAAAGACACCCAAGCATCAAGGACTCTCCTTCATAGGGTCGCTATGAGTCTCCTGCAACTCAATGGCTCTTAACAATAAAAACAACAACATAATTGTAATAGAGAATGACTCACTAACTGCAACAAGATGCTTAAAAATGTCAACCGTTGTAAGAATGGTGAAATATAGATCATTGTTTCGGTCCGTTTCTCATGAGGTCAATTTGAGTTGTAGCTGACTAGACAATACCTAACAGCAACACAGAAGAAATGGAGGATGGAAAGTACAAGAAAAGTGTGGCAAATCTTTTAAAATCAGAAATTAAAGAAGTGTTGTGTGAGTTAATAAAGCTTTACCAAAACGATACAAACACCATATGAGTCATTTTCCATGGTTAAATGTATAAATGTGAACAATGAAAGTAAACTATTTACTTATTTATCTTAGAAAGATAATCCTCAGTATGGAAGCAGGGGTGGCATCCACTTCCTAAACCACATGCCTCTGGAAACCCTATGAACCTGGAGAAACGACAATAGTCATAGAAAGGCTTCAGGCATTTTGTTCATGGGGTTGTATGAGTTGTCCTCGACTCAATGGCAATCAACAACAACGATATTTAATAAAATTTTCATATGTCCATCTTGATGTAATGTAAACAATTAAATAATAAACTAATGAGGAAGAGGGTAAAAATTTTATAGAAGGATTCCAAATAATATGTATATGTACTTCCTTCACAGGGGGAAAAAATCGTTATTCTTCTACTCAGTTAGATGGGGGTTTAAGACTTGTTCTCTAAGAAAACATCAACAGTAGTGCAAAATGTTACCTAAAACAATTAATTAATGTTTACATTATAAGTAATAATAAGTGGAGAACATGTGTGATGAGATTAATTTGAGAGTCCTTTTACCCTGGCTAATTTGTTGTTGTTGTTGTTGTTGTATACTGCTAGTCAGAATAAAATGACAGCCAATCTTGAATAGGTTTTAGAGGCAGTATAATTGCATGAGAAGAGATTGCTCATCTTCCTCTTGTGGAGCATCTGGTGGATTCGAACCATGTGCTTTTGGATTGACAGTGCAGCTCCTTACCATCAGGGTAGCAGTTCTCCTCAGAGTTTATTTAGGTGACACAAATACCTATAAACTTTCAGAAGATACTAAGACATCTTGATGTTGAAAATGTTGCAAAAAAGGAGCAGAATAAACAAGGATGAGGCACTATCTTTTACTTTGTTTAGCTTTTCAGAACACTAAATTGTATACAGGGAGCTGTGATGGCCTAGTGGTAAGGAGTTGTGCTGCCCACCCAAAGATATTCAGTTCATGGAAGAAAGACGGACAATCTCCTTATGTGAAATTTATTGCTTCCAGAAAGCTGGTGGAGGTTGAGGTATGAATCAGTTATGATTCAGTAGCACATCACAACACCAAATTGTATAATGCAATTTTTTGTTATCATAACTGACCTTGTATTATATTGCTATGCTTGATATGTGTGGCTTCTATGTTCCCTAATGTTACTCTTTGAATGATCATTTTGCTTTTTTCAAGAAATGTTGTTTTAACATAGCTTAGGCTGCAAGAATGTGATTCTACATACTACAGTTGCTAAAATATTTTAGATAAGAAGTCTACCTGCATCAACATAGGTATTGAAACTTCCTTTTCTGTGCGTTGTTTTTCCTTGCTGCTTAGACATTCAATGCAAGAATCACATTGAACTATAGAGAGGATATCTAGAAAGTGGTTTCAAGTATGTTACCTGTTAAAGTGACTAAATTACTGATAGACTCTTAAAATCTGAATCTCAAAGTATGGTGTAAAATAAGGAAACAGGAAAAAGTTTGTAACAAAGCACATCTTACAAAGAAACATAATAGAGCAATTCAAAGTTAGAAAACAGAAAATAGTCTAATTTGATGTTACCTAATTTCAGCGTAACTCTTGCATCTGTTACTTGTTAGAAAATAAAATACCCTATAGAAAATCATTTAGAAAAGGTGTAAATCAAATGAATCTGTACTTCAGCGGTATCCTACTACCTTGTTGAACACAACAATAAACAGATGCAATATGTTTTCATTCATTTTAATTAAGAAATGACAGGTATGCTTAAGTCACAACATAATTGTCTCAATCTGGAAAAGAAAAGTCAGATTTAAGTTCTGTTATTGTATGTGGTGTCTTAGATTGAATTCTTTAGAGAAGAAAAAAACAATAAAGCTTTTATATAGAAAAGAAACCTACTGCAGTCGAGTTGGTTTTTACTCATACTGACCTGACCCTCCATGAGGTTTCTGAGGCACTAGAATTCAAAGGAGGCTATTTTCCTGGAGGATCAAACTTCTGATCTTTGTATTTGTAGGGCAACATATAAAGCATGACACCATCAGTGTTCCCTGTGTATAAATCTCTCTCACTGTTATGTAGGAGGAACTGACTCATGACACAGTACAGTAGGATTTCATGACAATAAATCACACAAAAGGAGATTTTCCCCCATCAAACTTCCAAACAGGTGCTGAGTTTGAGTTAGTAGTTTAAGTCCCCATGCACTATGCCACCAGATTTCTCTTATGTACAAAGAAAGATTTATTTAAGAGGTGGCGTATGTACTTGCTGATGTTGGCAAAGTCAGAGGTTACACTCAAGAGAGGTATCTAGGGAGGATAGTGAGTCCTAGTCATTAGTATACAAACTAACTGTCAGACTGATGGTTTTGCAGACTTGCAGCTCCACCGAATAAAGAGTTCAAAGGATTTTCTGGGGTTATAGGATCACATATAGTTGACATTGGAGATGGTGGGCATTTGAATCTGACATGTCCAAATGTCATAGGAGAGCAGTGCTGCAGACAGCTGGCTTTGGAGTTCAAAATTAGCAAATATGGTGGGCCTCTGTTTCATGGCTGGAGGCCACAAATCAGATAACCACATAGAGATCTGACAAAAAGCTCTTTAACTTCTTGGCAGAGTCCAGATATATACTAGTCACACTCCTGAGAAGATTTCTCTTAAATTACGTAAGACTGGCAACGTCATTCCAGAATTGCTTCTAATCCTACCCCTTAACTTTGTATTGTTAGATGTAATTGCTAGGGGTCACAGAGTTGAGTATAACTCATAACGACCCTATGAACAACAGACCTGAATCCTGTCCTATCCTTTGCCATCTTCACCATCTCTGATAAATTTGAAATTATTACTATGATCACCATACCAATCCAACTCATTTAGGGTCTTCCTCTCTTCCACTATTTTAAGCATGATATCTCTTTAAAAGCATGAAATCCCTTTAAAAGGAATAGCCTCTCCTAGAAACAAGTCCAAAACATGATAGACAAAGCTTTGCCACCCTTACTTCCAAGGGGTACTCTATGTGAACCTTTTCCATGAAATATGTGGTTGTGCTTTTTATGTCTGTGGAAAGAATCACTGGGGAAGCTCTGAAATTACTGTCAAAACTAAACAAGATGCTGATTGTGGAACAGACCACCAACTACTTATATACAAGTTCAAGCAGAAGCTAAGGAAAATTAAGTCAAATCAAGGGGAACCAAAATTTGACCTTGAGTCTATCCCATTTGAATTTCAAAACCATCTCAGGAACAAGTTTGAGGGCTTGAACTCTAATGAGCAAAGACCAGATGAGCTGAGGGAGGGTATCAGGAACAGCATTCATGAATAATGCAGAGGGTCAATATAAAGCGAGAGGAGGAAGAAAAGACCAAGATGAATGTGAGAAGAGTCTCTGAATGTTGTACTAGAGCACTGAAAAACCAAAGCAAAGGGAAGAAATCAAGAATTTAAGGAGCTGATAGAAAATATGTGTCAAGAAGCCACCACCGAGTACCGTCAGAAGCCACAAATTTATTCCACTTGATTAAATAAGTGCTTTGGGGAAAAAGAAAAAAAACGAAACAAAAACCTGTTGTCTCCACTGCCAATAAACAACTATTTAAGGGGGGAAAAAACAACAACAACAACAACAACAACAAAAACAAAACAAAACAAAACAAAACACCTGTTGTCTAGCTTGAAATTGCAGGATTCCTTACATTCAAGCAACAAGGAGGACCTTGGCTTCTCAATGGAGGTGAGAAGCTGCTTCCAAAAGGGAACAACAGGTTTCCTCCTCTATTATTAAGGTACTGTTGCGGGGGAGAGGGAACAAAAAACCCAACTACAACAACAACAAAAAACAATCCGCTGTCAGGCCTTCAGACTTGGAGGCCTCTGTCCAAGAAAGGAGCAAAAATGTGTAGGTGCTTCACAAAACATTGCCATATCCTGGGTATTTTTATAGTTACAACTGCCTAATAGCTACTAAGAAAAGACTCACTCCCATAATGTCAAGAAAGCAACTGTCTACATCACCTATCATGAAAAAACAAAATAACCCTTCTTTTTTTAAAAAAAAAAATTTTAATTTAGTTTGTTTATTTTTCATTTCAATGAACATCTACAGATTTTGGAATTCCATTCATTCATTGTTGCAACCTTCTCCCCGCACAAACCCCTCCCCCCTCCCCCCCATTTGCTCCTCTTCTTGAAAAGCAAAAGAAAAACTCCCTTTTTCTAAAAAAAAGCAGCCCCAATGAGTACCTTTGATAGAAAGAACCAGAACAAATATGTTGATGTAGAGATATTTGAACAGCTATAGAAAAAGATACAAATGTGGGAAGAAACAGTGGAAGTCAGTAAGAGAGCAAATATCTCAGAGACAATAGTCCAGAAGAAATATATGGAAAAAGAGAAACTTGAACAGCTATAGATTAAAATGCAAAAAAAAGGAAGGAAAAAATGATGAACTAGACAAAGAAGTACAAGAACTTAAAAACACCATCACAACACAGAGAGGGTGCAGTCAACATAATACTGGAAATAATAGAAAAGCATGAAAATACAATTCAGTCATTAAGACTAAAATGGCAGAATGTCCAGTCTATACTGGTAGGATAAAATAGTAGAAATGAAGAGATAGAACAGAGAGATAGTGAACTGAAAGACAAGAGCCTCACTAGATGCGTACTAGAAGAAAAATCACAGATGAGACATAAAAAAAAATGAAGAAAACATTAAAATCATGTGGGATGACAGCAGACAAAATAACATATGTATGATTAAAATTCCTAGAACAAGGAAGTGACAGGGAAATCATTGAAAATATTTTAGAAGTACAAGAAGGAAACTTTCCAGATATTTGAAAGAATAGGGAAATCTACATTATAAAAGCACAGGGAACACCAAATAGACTAAACGCAGTAACAAAAACATTAAGACATACCATAGTTAAATTTTCCTAATTAAAAAATGAGGATAAAATTCTAAATGCAGTCCAAGAAAAACAACGAGTTACCTACAAAGAGAAAAAAAATTAGATAAAGTTCTGATTTCACACAAGTGTTGAGGACTTTCATTCATAGAGTCACTCGATGGAACTTAACAACAAACAATGAGTGAACTAACTCAATTCCACAAGGGTAAATATTGTATAAGACTGTTACTGTAGAATAAGTATTAGGATCCAGGAGGGGTGGGAGAGGCTGGAAGTAGAGGAATGTGGATGTAGAAGAGGAAGAGGGGATTAATCACTGGATTGTACAATTTGATAGGTGTGGGGAGGGGTTAGGGAATTTGAAAGAATTTGTTCAAATTTGTATTAGAATTTTGTAAATAAACTAGTGGGGAAAAAATTCAGCTTGGGGAGAGAGAAGGGAAGGAGAGAAGGTAAAATGTGAAACAATGAATGAATGAAAATTTAACTTTTCTGTAAACTTTTGTTTTGGGGTTTTTTGTAAATTTTTGTTAATATGAAAATTAAGATAAAAATTTTTATTAAAAATAAAATAAAAGAGGAAGAGAAAGAAAGACTCAAGATCAAAGTTCGGAAAAAATATATGTAAACACCAAGCAAATGACAATCTCAAAGAAGTAAGAGTGCAAAACTAATCTCTGATAAAATAGATTACAGAATGAAAACCATGACCAAAGATAAGGAAGGACATTACATACAGATTAAAGCCACAATAGATCAAGAAGACATAACTTTGGTCAACATTTATGTACCAGATGAAAGACCTGCAAAATACACAAAACATGATTAACAGAATTGAAGAGAGAAATAAACAGTAACACAATAGTGGTAGGAGATTTCAACACACCACTATCACCAATGGATAGGTCAACTCAAAAACTCAACAAAGATGCAGAAGATCTAAACCATACAATCAGCCAAATGTACTTTGTCGATGTTTTCTGGGTACTGTAACCAACTAAGAGTCTATTCACTTTCTTCTCAAGTGCACATAGTACATTCGCCAGAATTGATCTTATTTTAGGACACAAAGTAAGCCTCAACAAATTAAAAAGCATTGAAATAATGCAGACTATGTTCTGTGATTCCCATTCTTCTCAGAGTCAGTCACAGTTTGTTATGATCCACACGGTCAAACACCTTTGCATAGTCAATGAGACACAGATAGATATTCTTCTGGTATTCCTTGCTTTCAGCCAAGATCCATCTGACATTAGCTACAGTGTCCTTACCACCATGACCTCTTCTAAACCCAGACTGGACTTCTGGCAGTTCTCTGCTGATGTGCTGTTCCAGTCGTTTTTGGATAATCTTCAGTAGAATCTTGCTTGCATGTGAAATGAACGATATTGTTCTATAGTTTCCACACTCTGTTGGGTCACCTTTCTTTGGGTTGGGAACAAATATAGATCTCTTCCAGTCAGTTGGCCAAGTGGTTGTTCTCCAGATTTCTTGGCACAACTTGGTGAGCACGTCCAGGGCAGCATCTGTTAGCTGAAATATGTCAATTGGTATACCATCTATTCCTGGGGCCTTGTTTTTTTGCTATTTTCTTCAAAGCACCTTGAACTTCTTCCTTCATTACCATAGGCTCTTGCTCATATGTTGTTTCATTAAATTCTTCTGTTGTCTTCCAATTCTTTCCATTCAATGACTCAGTATATTCTTTCCATCTTCTTTTGATAACAACCCTACTGAAAGGAATCTACATATTCAACATTATCCCAATATAGATAACAAATTCATTTTTCAAAGGTATTGAAATGGAAATTGTCAAATTTATTTGGAGATGCAAGAGACCTCGAAAAGCAAAGCACGTCTGAGAAACAAAAATGAAATGGGAGGCATAGCACTCCCTGACCTCAACACAACTACACAGCAATAGGAACAGAGACAGCATGGTACTGGTATCATGACAGGCACATAGACCAATGGAACAAATTCAGAACACAGTAATAAACCCAGCTATCTATTGTCAACTGATATTTGACAAGGAAATAAAACCTATATACTAAGGAAATGACAATCTTTTCAACAAATGGTGCTGGTGAAACGGAACTTCTCCTTGAAGAAAGCTTAAATAGGATCCACATTTCACATCATATGCAAAAATCAGAGGCCTGGGAGTAAAACCCAAAACTATAAAGTTCATAAGAGACAAACTGGGATCAAGCTTAGAAAGCCTACTGTGTAGTATAAAGAGACTGCCAAATGCAGCCAGAAATGAACAATCTGAAGATGATAAAATTGATGGATGGGACCATCTAAAGATTAAATCCCTGTGTACATAAAAAAAAAATTATTCCAACAGGGTGAAAAGAAAACCTAAAGACAGGGAACAATCATTTGGTAATACCATCTCAGACAAGAGTCCCATAACAAAAGTTTAAAGAATACTCCTGGGCTTCCACTAGAAAGACTGATAATCTGATTAAAAATGGACAAAAGACATGGAAATAATTTTCACAGAGGAAAATATTCAAATGACCAACAGGCACATGAAGAAATGCTCAAAATCACTGGCAATAAGAGATGCAAATAAAAACCACAATGAAATACTATATAATTCCATTAACAATGTCAAAGTTTAACAGGGAAGCAAGTAACAAATGTTGGAGAGGATGTGATGAGAAAAGAACACTTATTTTTTGTTGGTGGGATTGTATAATGGTACAACCATTCTGGAAAGCAGATTGGCACTTCCTCAAAAAGCTGAACATAGAAATTCCATATGATCCAGCTATTCTACTATGTGGAACATACAAAAGGAGACTTGTACACCAATGTTCATAGCAGCATTATTCACCATCTCAATGACATGGAAACAGCCTACATGTCCAAACACAAAGAGATTTATAAATCATGGTATATTCACACAATGGAACACTATGCATAAATGATTTTGTAAATTATTGACTAACTTGGGACG
This sequence comes from Elephantulus edwardii, assembly GCF_000299155.1. Classification (NCBI taxonomy): domain Eukaryota; kingdom Metazoa; phylum Chordata; class Mammalia; order Macroscelidea; family Macroscelididae; genus Elephantulus; species Elephantulus edwardii. Next base: position 621,706 of record NW_006400238.1, on the reverse strand, counting down.
GACTGGAGAGCATTAGGATGAGTGAACTAACCCAGTCTCATAAGGACAAATACTGTATAAAACCATTTTTGTAGAATGAGTATTAGGATCCAAGGGGGTGGAAGAATTGTGGAAACAGAGGGATGAGGATATGTAGGAGGAGGTAGGGATTAATAATGGGGTTGTAAAATTTGATAGGTGGGGGGATGAGGGAAATTTGGAGAATCTGTTCTGGAAAACAATGTATTTGAATTTTGTAAATTTACCAGAATAATCATAAAATAAATTTAAAAAAGAAATCAAGGAGCTGAAGAAAAAATTTCAAAGGGCAGCGTGAGAAGACAAAGTAAAGTATAATCAAATGTGCACAGAGCTGGAGTCAGAAAATCAAAGAGACCAAACTTGCTCAGCATTATTTAAGCTGTAGGAACTGAAGAACGAATTCAAACCTTGAGTTGAAATAACTTAACATGTTGTGGGTAGAATTTGAAATGTTCCAGGAAACAGTAAAAGAAGATGGAAAGGGTATACAGAGTCATTGTACCAAAAGGAATTGGCAGACAAAGAAGTATTTCATGAAACAACATATGAGCAAGAGCCTGTGGTGATGAAGGAAGAAGTTCAAGCTGCTCTGAAAGAATTGGAAAAAAAAAGACTCAATGTATTCATGGCATACCAATTGACATATTCCAACAAACAAATGCTGCCCTGAATGTGCTCACTAAATTGTGCCAAGAAATCTGGAGGACATTTATCTGGCCAACTGACTGGAAGAGATTTGTTCCCATACCAAAGATGACCTGACAAAGTTCGGAAATTATCGAACAATATCATTAGTATCACATACAAGCAAGATTATGCTAAAGATTATCCAAAAACAACTGCAACAACATATCAACAGGGAACTGCTAGAAGTGCAGGCTGTGTTTAGAAGCCATGGTACTAGGGATATTATAGCTAATGTCAGATGAATCCTTGCTGAAAGCCGAGAATAACAGAGGAATATCTGTCTGTGTTTCATTGACTATGCAAAGACATCTGACTGTGTGGACCACAACACATTTTTACTAACTCTGAGAAGTATGAGTATCCCAGAACACTTGATAGTGCTTATGCAAAACTTATAATTGGACTTTGTACATAAGGTTTTCAGAGGCCTGCTATTTCAGAAGTGGATGGCCAATCCTTCTTCCTATTCTGTCTTAATCTGAATGTTCAGATTTAGAGAAGTATCAGACAAACCATTATTTTGTAGAAAAAGTGAAAGATATATGCCTTGTTGTGGAGTTAACTATTAGTATCAGTGTTGTCCCTGCCTTTGGCACACGTATCTTTACCCACTTATTTCCCTGCTCCACCATCCACCAGGATACCCATACACTTCTACCCACTCCCTTCACATCTATCTCCCATTGACCAGCCCTTGATCTGATAGCTTTTATCTGAAGTTTCCTTGGCTTCTGTGATTCCAAACATGTCAGCTACTGGTAGTTTCTTATGTTGTGACCAGTGTTGCTGAAGTTTAGTGGTAATGTTTCCCAAGCGAAATTGATGTGTTTTGTAGAACTGTTACGTAAATAGGTTTTTCTTGGCCCGAGGGCCCGAAGGATCCCGTGCGGTTTTGGGGTCTTCAATGTTACCTGGGAAATGGGCGGGGAGTTTTATGGACCCTTTAGCTGTCCAACTTCTCTGCCAGTCAAGGTTTCTTTATGGCCCCTCTTCCAACCTGAGGAACGGATCCCAAGCGGTTTGAGGGTCTTCAATGTTACCTAGGAAATCATAACAAACTGTGGCTGACTCTAAGAAGAATGGGAATCCTAGAACACTTGATCTATCTAATACAAAACCTATACTTGGACCAGGAGGCAGTCGTCAGAACAGAGCAAGGGAACACTGCATGGTTCAAAATTGGGAAGGGCGTACGCCAGCATCCTATCTCCATACCTTTTCAACCTATATGCAGAACAGATTATCCGGGAGACTGGGCTCTATGAGGAGAAATGTGGGGTCAATATTGGTGGACGATTTATCAACAATCTATGTTATGCAGATGACACAACCCTGCTTGCTGAAACTGAGGAGGACCTGAAGCTCCTGCTGCAGAGGGTCAAGGACTGCAGCCTTCAGTATGGACTGAGGCTCAACGTCAAGAAGACAAAGATTCTCACCACTAGGCCAGTTGGCAGCATCAGGATGGATTGTGAAGAGATTGAGATTGTTCACAGCTTCACTTTGGTGTGCTCCACAATCAACGCTGTTGATACCAGCAGCCAGAAAATTAAAAGAAAAATTGCACTGGCAAAGTCTGATGTCAGCGACCTCTACAAATCAATGAGTAGCAATTATGTCAGTCTGAAGATTATGGGGCATCTGATTCAGGCCATGGTCTTTGGATTTATTGGCTATGCGTCAGAGAGCTGGACAATGATTGGACAATTGAAGGAGAATTGTTGTCTTTTAGCTGTGGTGCTGCACAAGAGTCTTGAGTATACCATGAATGGCTAGGAGAACAGTTTCATACCAGAGAGGGTGAGACAAGGCTGCTCCTTGGAGGCAAGGTTTCTGAAGCTTCTTCTGACATACTTTGGTTATGTTATAAGGAGGGACCAGTCCTTGGAGAGGGATATCGTGCTTGGGAGAATGAAGGGAGAGTGCTAGAGAGGAAGATCCTTGATGAGATGGATTGATTCAGTCACTGAGGTAATGGGGGTTGGTGTGTCAGAGACAGTAAGATTGGCATAGGATAGAGCAGGATATAAGGCCATTGTATATAGGATCTTCATGAGTCACAAGTGACTTGATGATACATAAAAACAACAACAAAAAAATCTTGCTACCTCCTGAAAAGGTTGATAATTGGCTTCCTTAAATAGTTGGGCAAATACCAGTTCTTTTTGGTAAAGACTATGAACTTTTTACTTTCTTTTTAGTTTTGTATAAGTTTATTCTATTTATTTCATTTTCACACACACACTTTCCTTCATTGATATTATGTTTCATGCAATCATTCACATACTTTTTAGGTGTTATTGTTTTGGGGTTTGGTATATTTTTTTTTGTAAAATTGATCACTATTACCCTGTAATTTCAGGCCACTTCAAATCTTTCCCATTTTCTTTACCCTCTCCCTCTCCCACCAAATTGTTTGACCTTTTGATTTCCCTCCTACCCTTCTTCACCCTTCTACTTTCATATTTTCTCCCCTTGGATTGTCATACAAATTTTTTAGTTATATTTTTATTTTTAAAATAATGGTCTTATATTGTATTTGTCCTTATAATAAAATATTATTTCACTCAGCATAATGCTCTCCAATCTTTCCTAAATAATGTAGTACTTTTCAAATTCATTGCTGCTGAGTGCTGTATAGTATTCCATTGTTGGAATGTACCACAATTTATCAATACATTCGGTTGTGTTTGGACATTTGGACAATTTCCATGTTCTTGAGGTGGTGAATAATGCTGTTATAAATATATCTGTAAGAATCTCCATTTATGTCTTAGTTCTAATTTCCTTGGGGTTATTCCTAATAGTGGAATAGCTGGAATCATAAGGAGTTTCTACATTCATATCTTTGAGGAAATGCCCAACTGCCTTTCAGAAATGTGCCCTATTAAAATCACACCAACACCATAAAGTAAGAGACAAAACAGGACCAAGCTTAGAAGACATAGCCTATGATATAAAGAGGCTAACAAATATAGACTGTAATGCATTATCTGGAGAGGCTAAAATTTATAAATGATATTTAAAATTATATCCATGTGGGCATCAGAACTTTTTCCAATAGGGTAAAAGAAAACTGCAGCAACTGTGGGGAAAATACAAGACAAAACAAAACAAAAACCACACACACACACACACAACTATTGACAATATTATCTCAGACATGGGTCTCATAACAAAAGTTAAGAAAATACTACAGGATCTTTTTTTTTTAATTTAGTTTGTTTATTTTTCATTTCAATGTACATCTACAGATATTTTGGAATTCCATTCATTCATTGTTGCACCCTTCTCCCCACACAAACCCCTCCCCCCTCCCCCCCTCTTTGCTCCTCTCCTTGAAAAGCAAAAGAAAAA
>NW_006400238.1:599757-617173 GCF_000299155.1 Elephantulus edwardii | reverse complement strand
CTCTTTAGGGTATATTCCCAGTAGTGGAATTGCTGGGCCAAATGGTATCTTTATTTGCAACTTTTTGAGAAAGCGCCACAATGCTTTCCACAGTGGTTGCACCATTTTAGACTCCCACCAACAGTGAATAAGGGTTCCAGTCTCTCCACAACAAGGATCTTCAAAATTAAAAGAGTGATAACCCAATTAAAAAATGGGAAAGATACATGGAAAAATTTTTCACAGAGGAAGATACTTGGATGACCAACAGATATATGAAGAAAAGCTCAAAACATTGGCATTAAGAGATGCAAATCAGAACAATGAAATACCATCTCAGGCCAGTAGCATCAGCAAAGTTTAGTAGGACAGCAAATGATAAATTTTGGAAGGGATGTGGTGAGATGGGAACTCTTCTCTGTTCATTCTTTTGGCAGTATGTGAAATATTTAGTTTTCTTTTCCAACACCATACAAAGACATCAATTCTTCTGGCATACTTTTTCATCATTATTGTAGCTTTCAGATGCCTAGGGAGTGACTGAAAAAACCAAGACCTGCATGCTTAGCATTGTAAAGGTTAGAATTTATGACACATAGCATAGTTACATTATACTGAAGAGCACATTCTTGTTGACACGTTATATTAACTATTATATATGGGTTAAGCTCTGGTAAGAATTTTTTAAAAACTGGGGAAAAATGCTAAGCTTCTAAAAAATATCTCAAAACCGGTTACTGGGATTCTCAGATCAAAACAATTACTACATAGTAGAAAAATAACCTTAATAAATATAAGTCAATTAAATGACTATTTTTGCAAAAACATACTAAATAACAATATTTTGCTTACTGGTACTTAAGTCATTCATAGGAAGGATCATTTTTGCTAATTTCTCATGCCACTTATCTCTTTTCTTTCATGCTGAGCATAAAAATACTGTTCTTAGACAGTAATTCTCAGCAAGAAAAAGTGTTTTTGTTGAATAAACTATGTATTTTCCTGCATACAGGAAGGATAAAATGTTTTCTTGGTCATGAAACATTTAGATTAGCAATAGATTTGTTATTATATTAAATTAACTGCTAATTTATCCAAGTGATTCATCTGCATAGATTGCCACGGGACTTTAATAAATTTAGACACAGTTCTAACGGTTGCCAGCTGAGATCATTGGATGTGGTGCTAGCTAGTAATGTTTTTCATTTAATTGGCTCTTTTTCTATTACTACATTACATCTATTACAAGTGACCTTGGGAATATATCCATTTAATTATTATTTGTATTCATGTGGAATTCTTAAGCATTTTCTCAAGTATGTGGAGTTGTAGGTGTAGATTATACTTAAAGTATGCTTTACAAATTAAATAAAAGCTATGTCTGTGTATCCATTTCCTGCTGTTCAGTAGTTAAAATAGACAGAGTCATGATAAAGTTATAGAGAGGCACGCAGATGGTTTGAATGACAGAGTTTTCATCTGTAAAAATAACACTATGATCTGATATGTTGATTTTAAGTCATCATTGCACTTTATCAGGGCACGCTGCCCTTACTCAGGCTTCTACCTTCTCTATAGAAGCAAAGCACACTGAGAGAAATGATTTATGCTTAAGTGAAAATATTAATCATTTGTAATATGGTTGGAGCAGATGGGATATTTTGGTAGGCTACTGTAATCAATCAGAAAAGTTTATGAGATTTTTATTTTATTTCTATTCAGATTAACTCTTTAAATATATAGACCTTTTGTGTGTAAACTATCCAGCTCTTTTAAACTGGATTTACATCAACTTCTTTATTTGTGAAATAGGAATAAAAGTTATTAGAAAAAGACTATGGCAAGGGAAAATTATCTAATGATCAAGAAATTTATTCTATGGCCTTTTATTTAGGGGTTTTGGGGTCAGCTTTAGAGACTAAATTAGCAGAAACCATTATTATCTGCACTTTTAATTCCTCTGGCATATTAGGAAGACTTTACAGCCAAACATTAAATACCTTCTTGCAATCTCACTTTTCTATTTCTAAACACATAATTTTAACCCTTTAAGCATAAATTATCTCTGGTGGCAGGGGTGTATTGTGCAAAATGACTTTTCTATTCATTGAGTGATCTTCACTTGACCACATATTTGAGTGGAGACAGGTGAATAAAGTGTCTCAGTCTATTCACAAGAGGATTGGTATTCTTGCTATTAAACTGAGAGAACTAAGCAAGAGGAATTGAGAATCTCACCACCAGCACTGAAACAGAAACACAGCACATTACCTCTAGGGCCAGAGATTAGCCACATTCCATCTAGGGCCAGAGATTAGCCAGACTTGAAAGCAGCAGCTGTCACAGCAAAGAACCAGAGAACTGACGTAAGCCAGAGCTGATCTAAGACTGCTACCCTGCAGAACCAGAACCAGGATTCTTTGCCCAAGCTTGCTGGAGAATTTAGGGGTGAGTGGGAATGCCATAACTGACAGAGCTAAAAAAGCTTTGTATGTAACACTGACCTACAGTATCTGCAAGAGTGAAGGCTGAAGGCCTTGTAAGAACACTTCAGAAGCTGTTTTGAGTGAGAAATTATATCTTATTAACTTCTCTGATAAACACTATAATCACAAGTAAGGTTCTGTGTGCACTATGATCACAAGAAAGGTTCTGTGTGACCTCTGAGCTATTGCAACAAATATTAGAGCAGTGAGATTTATGCTGAAATTATTTATAATTTGAAGTGGGAGCATCAGGGACATGTCTGACCTCATGAGAATTGGTTTTATATTGTGGATATTGTTGGTGGAGGAAGTCCTTCTTTGTGGAGTTACTAGAGTTCAGATTTGGCTTCCTTTTTTTTTTTCTATAATTATATTTTATTAATTTTCATAAACATTTACAGAGATTTTGGGCTTCCACTCATTCATTGTTGCACTATTCTCTCTACCCTCCTCCCAGTTTGTTCTTGTCCAAATGCCACAGTGCTTGTCAAAGCCAGTTCTGATTAATCTTCTTTGTCAGTGTATCCTTTGCCATTCCCTATCACTCCTCCCTGAGAGAGACTTCACCCTGAGTCATAAGGAAAAGGGGACGGCGTGTTCTCTTAGCTACTTCCTGCTGAAAAGGGACGCTGTGGGTTTCAGGGTGAAGATCTTCTCTCACTACTCTAAAGGGCCCCTTTGGCAGTAGGAAACACATAGACTATTATGGAGATTGATTTTGGAATTCAGATGCACTCTTATTGATTGTGCTTGGCTGTACATGTACATATCCTTCAAGATGTATCATGGGGGTGTTGCAACCTAGAAGACACAAATTTGACTAACAAGTTATAAGTACATGAGTCCAAAAATTATGGAAAAGTAAAAGAAAAGATTCTTTCATTGTTTTACAAACCCTCCCCCAGGTCCCCTCCACCATGTAGCCCTCGCTCTAGTCTCCAGTGATGACAGAAATACCCAGTTACATCTCTCTTTTAGATGGTTCTCTCCCTCCTCTGCTTCAGTGCAGTATACATTATTGAACCCATCTTACTCAGTGTCTCCCTAACCCCAAGGACAGTCCCATTCTACAACAGTGGCATCATGTAATATTTGTCCTTTTGTGACTGGGATATTTCACTCAGCATAATGTTCTCCAGAGTCAACCATTTTGAATAATATTGCATGAGTTCCTTGTTTTTTAATGCAGCATAGTATTCCATTGTGCGAATATACCACAGCTTCTCTAGCCATTCGTTTGTTGATGGGCACTTAGGTTGTTTCCAACTCCTTGCTATTGTGAACAAAGTTGCAATGAACATGGGTGTGCATATATCTGCTTGGATGTCAGCTATGGTCTCTTCAGGGTATATTCCCAGTAGTGGAATTGGCTTCCCTCATATAGCCCTTGCTCTTTTTTATGCTTGCTCATTTTGTTACATTTAGAGTCTAAGTAAACTCTAGGTTGGAATAGAAAAAAATACACTTGACATAAAAGCTTTGACACTCGTGGCTTAGAAATTATTCAGCATGGATATGTTCTAATGTAACTTTGCTTTCACATAATCTTAGGTCTTTTTGCTTATTTTCATGGATGCTTTATTTTGTAAAAGCTGTCTGAATGCAGAAGAAAGTTTAGGAACTTTAAAATATTCCTATGTGCACACTTGACGATGATAAGCATGACATATAGATAGATATAGAGATATTAATATATATTAATTTCACAATAAATAAGTTTACTCTTAGTAAGAACCATGTTTTTAAAATGCTGTTAAATTATTAAGCAAGTCACTAGTTATGTGAATGAAAAGCATCACCTAAACTAATCTATTTTAAGTCTCTCTTATAAAGAAGAATAGCTTGGACTTATTTTTCATGGTAATTTTTGGGTTTTGTATTATGTGAATATACTTCTAACTCACCTTAGTCCACCTTGCCCTTCTCCAAGGAATAGCTCCTACCAGCAACATACCCAAAGTACGTGAGGCAAAGCCTCATCATTCTTGCCTCCAAACAACACTCAGGCTACACCCTCTCCAAAAGATATTTGTTCTTTTGATCATCCATGAGCTATGCAATGTTCTTCTCCAACACCATAGCTCAAAGGCATCAATTCTTCTGTCATCCTTATTCACTGTCCTGCTCTCAGATGCATAGCACGTGATTGAAAAGACTATGGCCTGAATTAGATGCATCTTAGTACACAATCTGCTATAAACACTCCTCAGTAATTTAGAAAGGTCTTTAACTATGGATTTTCTCAGTGGAAAGTGTCTCCTTATTTGCTGGCTGCTGGTACTAAGGGTGTTAATTCTGGATCCATGAAAGATAAATGTTGCAGACCGAGGGTAAAGTATTTTTATAATTATTAATAATGAGACAGACAGCCAGGAACGAAATAGAGCAGAGTGCTTGAAAAACTGGGGGCCAGCAGTTCTCCACTGAAGACCTCCATCCCAGCTTTCCTGTATCTTTATTGAAAATTATCAGACAGTAAATCACAAAGAGAATTCAATGCAAATGAAGCCAAGCTCTTTCTATTGAAAACCTTTCCCTTGACTCAGGAGGGAGGAGTTATCAAGAAATCAGGTAAACCCTTAAAGATTGCCTTAGTGCCTCAGGGTGAACTCTAGCTTGTACCTCACCTCCCCCACATCCTAATAGCATTTGGTTTATTACAAATAGTCAGTATTGGCTTTCCATAGATAAAGTTGTTGACAATTTTAATCTCTTCTCCATCTATCATGATGTTACCTATAAGTTCAATGGTAAGAATCTTTGTGTTCTTCACATTGAGATGAAGTCCATACTGTAGGCTGCATTCCTTGATCCTCTGAGAGAAGTGATTCAAGTCCTCTTGACTTTCAGCAAGCATGTGTGTTATCTACATAACAAAGGTTATTGATGAATCTGCTCCAAATCTTATGACACTTTCTTCCTAATAGAGTCCAGTTCCTTTAATAAATTATTCAACATACAGATTAAATAGATATGGAAACATAGTACAACCATGAAACATTGCTTTGTTAATTTTAAACCATATAATGTTCCATGGTCTGTTTGCACAACAGCCTTCTGGTCCAAGTATAAGTTTTGCATGAGCACAATTAAGTACTCTGTGATTCCAATTCTTCTCAATGTCGGCCACAACTTCTTATGATCCAGACAGCCAAATGCCTTTTCATAGTCAATAAAGCACAAATAGACACTCTTTTGGTATTCTTTAGTTTCAACCACAATACATCTGACATCAGTAATGATGTCCCTGGTGCCACAGCTTCTTCTAAATCCTGCTTGAAATTCTGGAAGTTCCCTACCTATATACTGTACCAGCCATTTTTGGATGATTTTCAGCTTTATTTTGCTTTCATGTGTTATTAATGATTACTTAGGGCATTATAAAATTTAGTTGATACTCAATGAGGTGGATTGATTCAGTGGCTGATAATCGGGATGGGTGTGTCAGAGGCAGTGCGATTGGCACAGTATAGAGCAGTTTTTAGGGCTGTTGTACATAGGGCCACCAGGAGTCACAAGAGACTCCATGGCACCTAACAACAACAACAACAACAATGACAACTGTTATGTTAGAGAAAAGAGACCCATATCTTATGAACTTCCAAAAGAATAAGCAGATATGTCTTGGAGAAGTTGTTGCTCAAGTATCCTTGGAGGCAAAGATTTTTCTGACTTTGGGCATGTTGCTCTGTTCTGCCCATGAAATGTCCCTCAAAGGATATCCAATCATCACACCTATGAAAATTCAAGAGTGTTTATTAAATTCCACATGTGAAGACTTTCTCCCTCAATAGGAAGGTGGTGAGGGAAAAAGCCCCGAGTCCTCCTGCACAATCGTTTTTAAGGCTTTCCTGGGTGCTACTGTTGGGGCGGGGAGATTGAGAGCATGGTTGTGGGCAGGGAAACAGTCATGTGGGTCGGCTTTTGATGGGTTGGCTACTTTGCCTGCCTTTACTCTTTTTGTGTCATGTAGACACTAGTTAATTCTTTACTTTGCAAGGACAGATAAGACTCTACCCAGGGCATATGTCTTTGCCTTAAGCTAAGAATTTTTATGGCCTGCTTCTGCTTCTGGTATTAATGGGGATTTATATAAAAATTGGGGTTTATGCTGTCCCTTCAGCTCAGAGAATTTATTTTTTGGAGAGGAAATACATGCTTGGAAAGATGGAAGGATAGAAAAGGAGAGGAAGAAGCTTCACCAGGTAGATTGATACAGTGACTACAGCAATACGCCTTAGTGTGTCAATGTTTGTGTGGATGGCACGGGATAGAACAAGGTTCAGATTTTTTCCTCATAAGGTCATTATGAGTCTTGCTCTCCTTTATAGCACCTAACAACAGCAACAGCACGGTACTGAGAAGTACTAAATACTGCAAGTGATTTATGTTGGACTCAGAAACTAGATATTATCATTTTGAATCTGTATTCTGTAATACTTGGTCTTAAGCAAAATACCTGAACATCAAGCAATGAAAATCTCTCACCACTAGACCATTAGGCAATATCATGATAAATAGAATAAAGATTCAAGTTTTCAATGACTTCATCTTACTTAGATCCACAATCAACCTCTTTAGTACCAGCAGTTAAGAAACAAAAAAAAAGAGGTCTTTGAGAAAATCTATAAAAAACCTCTCCAAAATACTGTTGTTGATGTTGTTATGTTCTGTCGAGTCTCTTGTGACTCATAGCGACCCTGTGTACAGCAGCCCTAGCCTCTGTTCTGTCCTGTGCCAATCGCACTGTCTCTGATACACCCATCCCGATTACCCCAGTCACTGAATCAATCCACCTCATAGACGGCCTTCCCCTCCTGCACTGATCTCTCCACCCTACCAAGAAGGATGTCCCTCTCCAAGGACCCGTCCCTCCTTACATGTCCAAAGTATGTTAGACAGAGCCTCAGAATACTTGCCTCCAGGGAGTCACCTGGTTTAACCCCTTCCGGGATGAATCTATTTGTTTTCCTAGTTGTCCATGGTACCCTCAATACTCTTCTCCAGCACTACAGCTCAAAGGCATCAATTCTCCCTCTGTCCTCCTTAGTCACTGTCCAACTCTCTGATGCATAATAGGTGATAGTAAGGACTATGGCCTGTATCAAAATACTAAAGAACAATAATATCAGTTTAAAGACTAAGCTAGATCTTAGTCAGTCTTTTCAGTCACTAGCTATGCATTTGAGAGCTAGACAATAGGTAAGGATGACAGAAGAAGAGTTGCTGCCTTTGAACTGTGGTGCCAGGACAGAACTTAATATCTCTTGGACTGCAAAAGAATAAGCAGATATGTCTTAAAGAAAGTGCAGCCAGAGTGCTCCTTAGAGACAAGGATGACAAAGTTTCATGTCACATACTTTGAGTATGTTGCTGTTGTTTGCTATCGAGTCAGAACTGACCATGGCTGCCACTCCAGTGGGTTTTCAGAGGCAGTTAATGATGTAGATTTCCCATTTTACTGTGGAGCATCTGGTGGATTCAAACCACATGGCTTCAATATTGCAGTGAAGCATATTACCACCAGGCCACTAGAGCTTCCATTGAGCATGTTGTTAGGAGGGTCTATTACTTGGAAAGGACGTCATGCTGAGAAAGCTGGCAACTCAGCAAAAGAGAGAAAAACCTCCAAACAGATGAACTAATACAATGATTACAGCAATGGACTCAAGTACCCAGGAGGTGATGAATAATGCTGGATAGGGTATGCTTTAGCTCTTTATTCAGGTGGTCATTAGGAGTCTTACTGAATTTGATGGCATCTAACAAGGAAAAAAAAACCCCACAAAAAACCTAATGATACAGTTCCAAAGAAATTATACCCAAGAAAACCCTGGTTCATTGCTGAATTGTTACACTTAGAGTGGCCATGAGGAATGTACTAACCACTTACCTTAGGTTTTGGGATTTTTTATTCTGAAGAACTACAGTAGATAAAGGACTCTCCTAGTCCCAGGTAATAGCATCGAGAAACAACAGATGAAGATTTACTTAATGATCTTCTTTAATAGTTAACCTTTAAGAGGTTTTTTACTTTTTCTCACAAACTTTCTGTCCTCATTCTTTCTATTTTATGGATGTACAAACCTTATTCTTCTCTGTTGCTTTACAGTAAGAAAACATTCCAAACATCATGGCTCCAAATGTCTTCTTAATAAATAATTTGTTCACCCCTGTTCTCAGTCCTTGCACTAAGCCACTTAAATTTCTTTAAAAAAAGAAATCTTTCAGTCTTTGTTCCAGTATAGCAAGAACTAAATTTTCTGATCACTGCCAAAGATATTATTCTTACTGTGGTGCTCTTTCTTTCCTGTTAAATGAAAAAAAAAAAAGATTGATGAATAATTATAGTATGGGAGGGAGGAAAACAATAAAGGAAGGGAGAGAAGAAAACAGCATTAGCATAATGGTAAGGGACTTTCACAAAGGAAGGGAGACCAAGTGAGATGGATTGAAACAGTGACTGAAGCAATTCGCTCAAGTGTATCAGGAATGAGGATGATAATAAGACTGGGTTCAGATCTGTTGTTTATAGGGCCATTGTGGCTAATACTTGACTCAGTCCGATATTTAGTGATACATTCATGAGCTTTGGAGGCCGTAAATCCTTAATGGGAAGAGTTTGCTTTCTTGAAGCTGCTGGTGGATTTGAACCTTGGACTTTACAGTTAGAAGGGTAACGCATTGCATGCTGTGCCAAAGGAATTAATTTCCAATCACAAATAGTAATATTGGAACAAAAAGCAAAACTAATGAAAGTAAACAAATAATGCTGCATTATCAGTGGCTTGTAAATGTTAACTGAATTTTGTACTTATTTACTAATGAGTATTTGACTCTATAGTACATAGTTTTGGGTAGTAAATATGAGGGAAGTAAAAGAAAACCTACATTTTATGTGCTGACTCCAGTGTTCTGTATTCTCACAGAGAATTGTCTATAATGGTTTCATTTCTCTGATTAAGAAACCTGTCTTTTCAGTCGAAAAACTCCCTGTGATTTGAGAGTACAAGGAAAACATAAACTGGTTTAGTGACTTGCTGGACTGTTGAAGTTCAGTTTAAGCATGGATAGCGACTCTGGGGAGATTCAAGCTGTTCTCTTCTGTGAAGATATCTATATACCCTGAGCTGGTAGGAGGTGTAGGGAAGTGATGGCAGAACTGTGGGATACCTTTGATACATAATAGTATACTGCCTCTTTTAGAATGAAAAGCCACCTGTTGTTTGTCAAAAGGCACTACTTACTGATTATTGCTTTACATATTAATGCAAAGAACCCTTGGAAGTAGTCTCCTGTGCAGCAGCTCAAAGTCAGTCTTTCACCTGTCTCCAATAGGGCAAACTTAAAAAAAAAGTGTTTTGTTCAGCCAGTAGAGAAAGGCTCTTTCTTTAAAGAAATCAAAGTAGTCTGCTGGAGGCAGTGAAGGGTGGATGCTACAGGGAATATTGAGTTGCTTATTGCTAAGCACAGAAAAATGCTAATAAGATTCACGCTGAGAAAAGCTCTCACTCATTGGGGGGCATCATTGCAGATTTTAAGCTGATGCTAGGGGAAATACTATTAGACAAAACTGAAGTAAGGATAACTAGAATCATCTCCCAAAATAGCCTTTGTCACACCTCCTGAACCATTGTCTGGGGTGGAAAGTATAATGCATTTTTTTAGAATGATTTGTATAATAAAATTATCTAGGCTCTCTTTTCAGTATACGATCAAGGTACTCAAATTAGTGACTAATTTGTCCCTTCTCAACTTCTAAAGAATATATTATGAATAATTAAATAAATAAAGGCAAGGGCATTATTGTTATACACTCATGAGCACAATCTGCCACGTGTTGTGTTCATGAGATTCTTCATTTTATTTAAATGAAACATGAGACCAAAGAAAATCTGAACTGAATCACTTACTGGCTTTTTGAAAGACATTATTTGTAAAAGTATTAAGAAAATACATCTCTTTCATTCCTTGTTTGATGATATGAAAGCACTTAGGATAAACTTAAGCTATCTTGAAGTAAGTAAACCCTCAAAGTTTTAAAATAAGAAGCAAAATAGTCTACCTTGGAGTATCAAACAATTCACTCATGATGGTTTAAGTGTTAATATCTGCATGAGTCTTTCAACGTTGCCACTTAGTCTATTTATGTTTGCTTAGGTGTGTGAGGAACAGAGAAAAAGTTGTGTGCGTCTCGAAATGTTGGAGAAAATTGAGCCCTGTAGATGTCCTCGTGCTGCATATAAGGCATGGGTTAATGCCAGCCACTAAAAAAAGTTCTTTTAATTACCAATAACTACTGGAATTATTTGTACTAATATAGGTCTCATTTTTCTTTTATTTATAAACAATAGTAATTTGTATACTTCTGACTTAAAGTGAAATTCTAGTCGAAAGCAATAGTTTACTGCAGCTGGAAAATCGGAAAAATCTTCATTGGTCTATTGCTAACTAAGGAGTCCTGGACATGCAAAAGTAGCAAAACTTTGCTACTAACCAGAAGATTAGTGGTAAGAATCTACCAAAGACTCCCTGGGAAAACATGCCTGGGAATCAGCTCTGGTAAAAACTCCAAAACCAAAACCCACTGTTGTAGAGTCAACAAGACTGTAAATCTTTCTGAAAGATGGAAGCCACATCTTTCTCTCATAGAGCAGCTCAAGGATTCAAACTACCCACTTTTTTGTTTGCAACACAGCCTGAAAAAATAAACAAACAAAAAACAAAAAAAACAAACCAACAAAAAACAAAACAATCATAACCAAAACTATAGGCTAGTTCTGCTCTGTAGTAAAGGATCATTATAAATGAGAATTGACTCTGACTCACAACAATAATAAATGCCAGATAGCTCCCCTTTATTTACATATAGTAAATACGTGCCCTTCTTTTATAGGTTCTGGTGGTATGGTTCACTAAAAAAAAAAAAGAAAAGAAAAGAAAAAAAAAAGATGAACAGTCTCTTGACATAATCCACACACTTAGAAAAATGATAGAAGGTCTCATTCATTGGCAAGGGGTTTGATTCTTTTCTTAAAAAACATCAGAATTATAATAAGGTGTGGACTGTACAGTGAGTCAGAGAATTAATAGGTTCTCCCTTACCCAAGATCTAGCCTACTCATATAAACACATGTCAACTATGAAAAGAGTACAGTTCTAGGCAAACATTTATTCTGTTATATATAAACTAATCTCCATGACTTATATCTGACTTTAGAGCAACTAACAATAAACTTCATGCATTTGGGAGTTCAGATGTAAATAAGATATTCTCTTTGTGTACAGGTATTTATGTAGGAGTGCTTTGGGAAAGGCTTAATTATAAACATGCATTGACAATTAATATTGAATTTTCTAATGCTCAATATTTTGGCATGCTCAGCTCTACAATCAACACTCTTGGCACCAGCAGTCAGGAAATCAAAAGACAAATTGCACTGGAAAATCTGCATTCAGGGACCTCTCCAGAGTACTGAGAAGCAACAATGTAAGTCTAGAGACTAAGATGCATCTGATTCTGGCCATAGTCTTCACAATTTCTTGCTATGCATCGGAGAACTGGACAATGACTAAGAGTGATAGAAAAAGAATCAATGCCTTTGCATAGTGGAGGTAGAAAAGAGTATTGAACATACCATAGACTGCCAAGAGAAAAACCAGGTCTTTCTTGGAGAGGGTAAAACCAAGTTTCTCCTTGGAGGCTACAATTCTGAAGCTCTGTCTCACATATTTTGGGCACTTGATGAGGAGGAAGTGGTACTTGGAGAAGGACATCATGCTTGGAAGGGTGGAGGGACAGGGCAGGGGAGGAAGACCCAAGATGAAATGATTGACACAATAACTAGGGTAATGTGTGTAGGTGTGTCAGAGTCAATGAGACTGGTTCAGGATAGGGCAAGATTCAGAGCCATTATACATAGGGTCACTATGACTTGTAGATGACTCTACAGCAGATAACAACAACAATTTTCAGTCAGGAAACTCTGGTGGCTTAGTTTAAAGATGTTGTGCTACCAATTCAAAGGCACTCAGTTTGAATCCACTAGTTGCTTCAAGAAAGGAAGAGAGTGTGCTCCTTTGTGATTTGCTATCTGTAAAAAACCACTGGAGGATCTACAATGAGTTGCTTTTGGACTCATGATAATGACTTTATGGGAATTCTAAGTTATATCTCTTTGTTTTCCAAACCAATCAAACACGCTTAAAAGTCAGATACGGTACAGACCTGTTTTGAAGGAAATTTGAAGTCCTGTATTTGCAATACTCTTAAAATATTAGGGAGCTCTACTGATTTAGTTGCAAGATGTTATGCTACAATCCTGAAGAGACACAGCTGTTCCATGGCAGGATGAAGGTAATGCTCTCCCATATGATTATCTGCCTCTGAAAAATCCACTGGAAGGTCAGCTTATAGGTCAATTTTGACTCTGTGATACATAACAACAACAATAAAAGATTACCATGCAAAGGACTGGTCTTCATGCTTCAGGAGGAAATCTGACCTTAGGAAATAACTAAAAGACGGAACAAAGGATTACAAACACACATTGAGATGTGCATATCATAAACACACTGTACATTTTGATCCAGATAAGAGAAAGACAGACAGTGTTCTGGATTCACTCACCAAGTTGGGCAAAGAAATCTGGAGGAAAACCAACTGACCAATTGTCTGCAAGAGATCCATATTTGTTGCCATCCCAAAGAAAAGTGACCTTACAGAGTGTAGAAATTAGCAAACAATATTATTAATATCAACCCTATGAACTTGGAGAAACGAAAGTTATAAAAGTGTTCAGATCTTTCATTCATAGGGTTGCTATGAGTCGTCTATGACTTGACAGCACTTAACAACAATGCCAACAACAATAACATAGAGAGAGCTGTTTGCCTAGTGGACAGAATGCAATGCTACCAAGCCAAAGGTGGGTGATTTTAATCTGCCGCCCTCAGGCCTGGATTTAACTGTTTTGGTCAAACATTCTAAGTGGCTTCCCACTGGTCTGTCCATTTGCTGTACAGAGGTAACTCTTAGTTGCTTTGACGCTGAACACTGTGACACTCATTTGTTAGATGTGATAATGGTTACCCATGGTGGACAGTATTTGGTGGAGCTCCCCAATTACAACAAGCTTGGAAGCAGGAGTGGCATCTGTTTCTGAAACAGCTTGAATCTGGAAACCCTATCAACTTGGAGAAAGGATGAAAGTTATACAAGTGTTCAGGTCTTTTGTTTATAGAGTTGCAACAGCACTTAACAACAACAACAAAAACAACAACATCACATACAAGCAAGATTCTGCTGAAAATTATCTAAAAAATACTGGAACAGCACATTAACAGAGAACTGTCAGATATCTAGGCTAGGTTTATAAGAGACTGTGGTACTAGGGATATAATAGCTAATGTTAGATTGATCTTGGCTGAAAACAGAGTGTACTAAAGGAATGTGTATCTGTGTTTCATTGACTTTGAAAAGGCATCTGACTATGTGGGTCACAACAAACTATGGCTAACTCTGAGAAGAATAGGAATCCCATAACACTTGATTGTGCTTCTGTGAAACCTATAATGCAACCAGGAGGCAGTCATCAAAACAGAGGAATGAAACATTGCATGGTTGAAAACTGATAAGGGAAGATGACAGGGAGGTGTCCTATCTCCATACCTTTTTTGAATATATATGTAGAATAGATCATCTGGAAGGCTGGGCTCCATGAGGAAGAATGTGGCATCAGGACTGGGGGAAGACTCATCAACAACCTATGTTATGCAGAGGACACAACCCTGCTTGCTGAAACTGAGGAGGACTAGAAGTGCTTGCTGCAGAGGGTCAAGGACTGAAGCCTTAAGTATGGATTGAAGCTCAACATAAAACAGAACAGAACAAAACAAAACAACCCAAAGATTCTCACCACTTGGACATGCATTATGAAAAATGGTGAAGAGATTGAGATTGTTAACAGCTTCAATTTGCTTGGCTCCACAATCAACACTCCTGGGACCAGCAGCCAGGAAATAAAAAAAGAAATTGCATTGGGAACGTCTCCTGTCAGGGACCTCTTCATAGTACTGAAGAGGGTGATATCAGTCTGAAGACTACAATACATCTAATCCAGGCTTATGCATTAGAATGCTCAGTAATGACTAGGGATGACAGAAGGAAAACAGATGCCTTAGAGCTGTGGTGCTGGAGAAGAGTATTGAATATATAATGTATTTCTAGGAGAACAAATAAGTTTATCCTGGAAGGGGTGAAACCAGGCTGCTCATCAGAGGCAAGAATTCTGAAGCTCCTTCTGATATACTTTAGGCATATTGCAAGGAAGGGCCAGTCCTTGAAGAGGGATGTCAAGATTTGAAGTGCGGAGGGAAAGAGCAAGAGAGGAAGACCGTTGATTAGATGGATTGACTCAGTGACTGGGAATAGATGTGTCAGAGACAATAAGGTTGAGTCAGAATAGAGCATGGTTCAGAGCTGTTGTACATAGGGTCGCTATGAGTCTTGGGTGACTTGAAGGCATATTACAACAACAATAAGAAAAAAACACACAGGGCAATAGTCATGTTGTTTAAGAGTTCTGCTCTCACATCTCCTTATTCACCTAAGTACTCTTTCTGTGGTGGAGATTTCCACTTAAAAAATAATAAATGGAAAAAGAATAGATCAAAAGTCTCAGTAATTACAAACTGCTTCTTTCTGAGAAATAGATGCAATCATATACTATAATTCTTTGTTAGTTCAATCACAATAGAGTCAGAGAACGAAAGGAAGATCTTCAAAGGGTTGGATGGACATAACATTTGCAACGAACAGTTGTGAGGTGGGTACAAATTTGACAAGATTTTATCTGTCATCCACAGGATCACAAGTGAGATATAGTCTAATTTATAGTATACCGCAACAACAATAGTCAAAAGAACTCAGTTAATCACCATTGGACCTTGTCCATCAGCACTCTGTCTTTTCTTCCAGATCCTTTCCATTTAATGCACAAGAATGATTGAAGCACAATGTGAATGAAGAATAGTGTGAAACACAATAAATATGAATTTATAAACAACTTAATTAAAAAAAAAACACACAACTGGTCTATATCCTACAAATAAACTTCTTTTATTTTTAAATTCATGAGCTAGCTAAGAACTCTACAAAATCTGTCTCATTAAAGTTATGTAATTTTTTTAAAAATTATTTCATTTTATTATTTTGTGTGTGTGTGTGTACCATCAAATTGGAACTGACTGGTACAGAAGGAGATTGCCCCTCCTTCTTCAGCAGAGTATCTAGTGAATTCAAACTGGCTCTCTATGGGATAGCAGTGCAGCTTCTTGCCACTAGGCCACCAGAGCTCCTGAAAGTTATATCATTTTAAAGGGTTATAAAAACAAACAAACAAACAAACAAAACGAATCATGATAGATGGAGAAAGGATTGAAACTCTCAACAACTTTCTATTACTTGTATCAACGCCCTTGGTACCAGCAATCAGGAACCCAGTAGATATTTCATACTGAGAAAGTTTGTAGTTAGAGACCTCTCCAAATTATTGAGGAGTAATGATATCAGTTTGAAAACTAAGGTGCACCTGATTCAGGCCATGGTCTTTCAGATCACTTCTTATGCATTTGAGAGCTGGACAGTGAATAAGGATGACAAAAGAAGAATTGATACATTTGATGTTGGAGAAGAGTACTGAATATCCCATGTACTACCAAAAGAACAAATTAATATGTCCTGTAGAAAGTGCAGCTGGATGGCTCTTTGGAGACAAAAATGAAAAAGCTTTTTCTAACTTCATGTATATTGTTAGTAAGGATTATTTCTTTGAGATTAAAGACAGGGCTTGTAAAGGAGAGGATGATCCTCAATCAGGTGGATTGACAGTGATTGCAAGTGATTGCCACAATGGGCAATGTGTGTCAGGAAGTGTGAGTATGGTGTATGATAGGACAGGGTTCAGATCTGTTGTTCATAGGGTCACTATGGGTCATACTAGAATCAACTGCTCCTAACAATCACAATAATACATTACAAGATACATTTTTCAGAGATATTGGATGTAGAAGAAGCTATGGCACTAGAGACATGATCACCAGACAATAGGTCAAATGGATCTAACTGAAAGTGATGAGTATCAGAGGAATGTCTAATTGTGATTCATTGACTATGCACAGGCATTTGACTGTTTGGATCGCAACAAATTGCAGCTAACTTTGAGAACAATGGGAATTCTAGAACACTTGATTGTGATCTTGTGAAGCCTATACTTGAACCAGGAGGCAGTTGTCAAACCAGAGCAAGAAAACACTGCAAGGTTCAAAATTAGGAAAGGAGTGAATCAGGGATGTGTCCTCTCTCCATATTTTTTTCAGTCTATATGCAGAGCAGATCTTTTGAGAGATTGGACTTTACAAGGAGGAATGTGACCCCAGGATCGGAAGAAGACTCATCAATAACCTGCATTTTGCCGATGATACAGTCCAGTGAATACCACTATCGTTCAAATACATGCATCATCAACTATAGCGAAAGAGAAGGAAGCGGAAGATTTCTAACAACTTTGGCAGTCAGAAATTGATCAAACATGCAATCAAGATGCATTGATAATAATGGGAGACCAGAACGCAAAAAACACGGGCTCGGTGAGAGAAATGAGGCTGGAGATAGAATGATAGAATTCATCACATTCAATAATTTCTTGATTGCAAATACCTCTTATAAGAAACATAAACTCATTAGCCATCTGAATGTTGTCTTTGGTGAAGTGCCTGTTCATATCCTGTGCTCAGAAGCTGTGGTATATTCGCACAATGGAATACTATGCTGCATTATAAAACAAGGAACTCATGCAATATTACTCAAAATGGTTGACTCTGGAGAACATTATGCTGAGTGAAATGTCCCAGTCACAAAGGGACAAATATTGCGTGGTGCCACTGTTGTA
>NW_006400238.1:590794-598872 GCF_000299155.1 Elephantulus edwardii | reverse complement strand
AAACAGTGCAACAATGAATGAATGAAAACCCAAAATCTCTGTAACTGTTCATTAAAACTAATAAAATTTAATAATAATAAAAAAAGGGAAAAAAAGAAACATAAACTCAGGCTATACACATGGATTTCACCTGATGGTATACATAGGAATCAAATCGACTACTCCCTGGAGAAGCTCAATATCAGCAGTAAAAACCAGGCTGGGGGCTGATTGTGGGACAGACCACCAACTACTTACTCATAAGCAAGTTCAACTGAAGTTGAGGAAAATTAAATGAAGTCCTTGGAAACCAAAATTTGACCTTAAATCCATCCCACTTGAATTTTCAAACCTTCTCAGGAACAGGTTTGAGGTCTTGAGCACCAATTAGCATAGACCAAATGAGCTCTTGGAGGATATCAGGAAAATCGTCCATAAAGAACGAAAAAGATAATTACAAAGGCTGAAATAGAAAAAAAAAAGGACCAAGGTGGATGTCAGATGAGACTCTGAATGTTGAATTTGAGTGCCAAGAAGCCAAAGCTAAAGGAAGAAACCAAGAAATCAAAGAGCTGAACAGAAAATTTCAAAAGGCAGCTCAGGATGACAAAGCAAGATAATCAGGATGACAAAGCAAGATAATATAATGAAATGTGCAGAGAGCTGGAGTCAGAAAATAAACAGGGCCAAACTCGCTCACCGTTTCTTAAGCTGAAGGAGTTGAAAAATAAATTCAAGCCACGGGTGGCAATACTTAAAGATATTTTGGGTAGAATGTTAAATGATCCAGAAAGTATCAAAAGAAGATGAAAGGAGTACACAGAGTCACTGTATCAGAAGGAATTGGCTGACACAGAGGAATTTTATGAAATAGCATATGAGCAAGAGCGGGTGGTGATGATGGAGGAAGTTCAAGTTGCTCTGAAAGAATTGGCAAAAAACAAGGCTCCAGGAATTGACAGCATACCAAGTTATTTATCTCAACAGACAGACGCTTCCGTGGATGTGCTCACTAAGTTGTGCCAGGAAATTTGGAGGACAGCCAGTGGGCCAACAGACTGGAAAAGATAGATGTTTGTTCCCATTCCAAAGAAAGCTGAGCCAACAGAGTGTGGAAATTATCAAACAATATCATTGATATCACATGCAAGCAAGATTCTGCTGAAAATTATCCAAAAACATGTGGAACAATATGTCAACAGAGAACTGCCAGATGTGCAGGTTGGATATAGAAGAGGTTGTGGTACTAGGGATATCATAGCTAATGTTACATGGATCTTGGCAGAAAGCAGTGAATATCAGAAGAATATCAATCTGTGCTTCATTAACTATGCAAAGGCTTTTGACTATGTGGATCACAACAAGCTATGGCTGACTCTGAGAAGAATGGGAATCCCAGAACATTTGTTTGTGCTCATGCAAAACCTATACTTGGACCAAAAGGCAGTCGTCAAAACAGAGCAAGGAAACACTACGTGGTTCAAAATCAAGAAGGGAGCTCATCAGAGATGTATTTTGTCTCCATACCTTTTTAATCTTTATGCAGAACAGATCATCCAAGATGCTGGGCTGTACAAGGAGTAATGTGGCATGAGAACTGGTGGAAGATTCATAAACAACCTGCGTTAGGCAGATGACACAACCTTGCTTGTTGACACTGAGGAGTACGTAGAGCACTTGTTGCAGAAGGTCAAGGACTACAGCCTTCAATACAGATTAAAGCTCAACATCAATAAAACAAAGATTCTCACCACTGGGCCAATTGGTATAATCAGTATGGATGAAGATATTGAGATAGTTAAAAGTTTTAGTTTACTTGGTTCCACAGTCAACACTCTTGGTACCAGCACCCACGAAATCAAGAGACAAATTGCATTGGGAAATACAGCTGTGAGGGACCTCTCACGAGTACTGAAGAGCAATGACATCAGGCTGGAGACTAAGGTGCTCCTGATTCAAGCTGTAGTCTTCATACTTACATGCTATGCATTGGAGCATTGGATCATTGAACAGTGAATAGGGCTGCTAGAAAGAGAATTGATGCCTTTAGTTGTGGTGCTGGAGAAGAGTGTTGAATATACCATGGACTGCTAGGAGAACAAACAGGTTTTTACTGGAGAAGGTGAAGCCGGAATGCTCCTTGGAGTCAAGGATTCTGAAACTTTGCCTGACATACTTTGGGCATGTTGCAAGGAGGGACTGGTCCTTGGAGAAGGACATCATGTTTGGGTGTGTGGAGGTACAGTGCAGGAGAGGAAGACTCTAGATGAGATGGATCAATTCTGTGATTGGGGTGGTGGGAATGAGTGTGTTGGAGACATCGGAGTTGACACAGAATAGAACAACATTTAAGGGCTCTTGTACATATGGTCTCTATGAGTTGCAAGCAACTTGATGGCACATAACAACAAACAACAACAACCTTGCTGACCAAAACTGAGGAGGACTTGAAGTGCTTGCTGCAGAAGGTCAAGGCCTGTAAGTCTTCAATATGGATTGAAGCTCAACATCAAGAAACAGATTCTTACTACAGTACCAATTTATAGCACTGTGATAAATGGATAAGAGACTGAGGTTATTAACAATTTCAGCTTGCTCAGTTCCGTAATCAACACTCTTTGCATCAGCAGCTAGGAACTCAAAAGACAAATTGCATTGGGGAAGTCTGCTGTCAGGGACCTCTCCACAATGCTGAGGAGCAATGATGTCAATCTAGAGACTAAGGTGTACCTGATCTAGGTCAGGGTCTTGGCAATTACATGAGTTAGAGGGCTGGACAATGAAAAAACATAAGAATTGAAGCCTTTGAGTTGCAATGCTGGAGAAGAATATTGAACATACCGTGTGCTGCCAGGAGAACAAGTAGATCTCTCTTGGAGAATATGAAACTGTTTCACTTTGGAGGCAAGCTCTGTCTCACATATTTTGGGCACACGACCAGGAAGAACCAATCAAGGGTGGAGGAATGGTGCGGGAGAGAAAGATCCCAGATGAGATGAACTGACATAGCAATTGGGAGAAATGGTTTTAGGTGTGTCAGAGTCAGTGAGATTGGCTCTGGATGGAGCAGGCTTCAGAGCTGTTATACATGGGTTTGTTATGAGTCAATGTCTCGAAGGTACATAACAACAACATTGTTCATAGGGTTGCTATGTGTCATGGTCAACTCAACCACACATTACAGCATATAATTCAATAATTAAACTTTATTTTTATAATACTTTCATCACGATCATTTCTGGTTTTACTCACTTATGGACAGAAAACAGACTTTTTTAATTTCATTTCTTTAAAATGTATTATTTTGTTTTATTGCCAAGAATACGGAGTATCTTGGCAAATGGTCCATGTATACTTAAAAAGGATGCATATTATGAATTTTAAAAGTCAATTAGATTAATTCAGGTGATTTTATCATTCAAGTATTACAAGCCATTGTGATTTTTCTATTTACCATTTATTAAGCAGGGTACTGAATTTCTAATCAACATTGTAATGTCTCTGTTTTTGCTCATAGATTTGTTTTTTTCTTTATCAATCTACATATGTTTAAATTATATTTTTATAATTATATTATATTTATAATTATAAGCATAAAGCATCACGAATAATTGAAGCCAATAGTATTATAAAATTAAACTTTGTCTCTGATATAAACCTTACTTGGCTCTGAAGTATATATCTAGTATTAGTATAATTGACGGAATCACTGCCTTCAAGTCACTTCTGTCCTATAGAGACTGTGCATCAGAGTTGCAAAGCTATAAACATAAGGAGAAGAGATTCTCTTTGTTCCTTGAGATATTAGTGGATTTGAAGTGCAGAAGGTATTCAGCCTTTTGTTTACCAGTAGTACAATTTGCTGTAGACTAGTACACAGAAGGTATCTCAATTTTTATTATAGTTACTCCAGTTTTATTATTATTATTAATTATTATATTGATTTGCAAACAAAATCTGTATATATCATGCTTTGTTTTTATACATTGTATAAGATTGTTGTATGTTTTATCAAGCTGTCATATTAAGTCCATTCATGTATTTATATTTAAAATAGGCTTCTTTACCTTAAGTTCTATTTTGCTATTCTTATTATTGGGTTTTTTTGGTTTGTTTTCTCTGGTTTTGGTTTTAGTCTTTTATTCCAATTTAATAAATTATACTTGTGAATGAACATGTTCAGCAGATTTATCAGCAGATAAATAAGATTAGATAGGTTTATGTCAAGTGTTCTATCTTACTATTTTTCCATATTTAAAAAAATCTATTTATCTTTTACATGTACTTCTTTTCTTTTAGTAGAATGTATTTATGATTGTTAACCTAGTTGTTTTAAAGATTAAATGGTATAATAATTATAAAGCATTTAGAACTGTGTACAATGTAGTAAAGATGTAGTATTAGCAATGTTTGATTCCAGTGAAATTGGTAATCAAAGATATAAACACAGAGTTGTTTTTATTATTTTAATAGTTAAACATATATATCATTAAAGAAGAAAAATTTCTTCAGAATATGAATCATCAATTATTTTTACACTGAAGAACATTGTTTTGTGGAAAAAAAGGAAAGGGAAAACATGAAAGGAGATGAAGGAATTAATGTGTCCTTTTAAATCTCAACTTTTACTTTCTCTTGACTAATTTTTTTTGTAGTGGTTTTTTTCTCAGAGTTAGTGCTGTTAAATGTCTTCAAGTCAAATATGATTCATTGCAGGCCTATAAACAGATCTGAACGTTGTCCTATCCTGCTCCATCTTCAAATGTCTGTCATGCTTCAGTCCATGTGAATGTGTCAATGTGCTACTGTCAAATTGTCCATCCATCTCATGAAACATTTTCCTCTCTCCTTGACCTTCCATCTTTCCTAACATAATCTCTCTTTCTCAAAACTGATTGCTCCTCAATATTTTCCAAACACATGAGAGGAAGTTTCACTATCTGTGTATTGAAGGAACACTCTGGTTGCACTTCCTTTAGAACAAATTTGTTATTCCGTAGTTTATGGTATATTCAATATTCTTTAATACCACAATTCAAAGATATTTTTATTATTGACCTACAGTCAGAAGTATGGAAGCAACTGAAAAGACCATAACTTGGATCATGTGCACCTTATCTTTAAACTGGCACCGTTGTTTTTTAGAACTTTATTCAGTGGTGCTTGAAACAGATTTCCCCAGTAGAACACATCTTTTGATTTCTTGACTATTGCTGCCATGGATACTGACTGCAGGTCTAAGTAAAATTAAATAATTGACAACATCTATCTTTATATCACAATGTTGTCTATTGGTCCAGTATGAGGAATTTTTTTTTCCACTTTCTTTTCATTCATATACATTATTTTTTTGTGTGTTTTGCATTTTTATTTTTTTGTTCTCCCCCATTATTTTCATTTTATACTGGTTTACTTACAGAGTTCATGAGGTTCATATACATTGGTTTTCTTGATGTTAAGCTGTAACCATATTTAAAGCTGTTGTCTCTGATCTTCTGCAGTAAGTGCTCCAAGTCTTCTTCATTTTCTAAAAATAAGCTTGTTTCAACTGCATAACACAGGTTGTTGATAAATCTTCCTCCATCCTGCTGTCACATTCTTCTTCATAAAACCCAGCTTCTCAAATTATTTGCTCAGCATAAAGGTGAAATACGTATGAAGATAGGTTCTATCCCTAATGCACAGCTTTCCTTATTTTAATAGTTGAGAGTTCTCTTGTTTTGTTCCAATAAATAGTGTGTTGAATAGTCCCTATTAGTGCAATTAAGAATTTTGAGATTCTTATTTTCCGCCATGTTAGACATAATTTTTATGATTATGTAGTCAAATACCTTTGAATATTTAATAAAATGTTAATCAACATCTGTCTGATAAGCTCTGCTTTTCAGATTGCCCTGACATAAGCTAAGATATACCTTTTGCAAAGGCCTTCTCTGAATTTTCCTTGCATTTCTAAGAAGTTCCCTGTTGATGTGCTGTCCCATTAATTTTTAATAATTTTCAGCAAGATTTTACTTGCAGGTAATGTTAATGCTAGCATTCTATGATTTTCATATTCTGTTGGATCTCTTTTGTTGAGGGTAGGGACAAACTTTACTCTCTATGATTTTACCAAGTAGGTGGTTACATTCCTTTTATCTATTTTGAAAGAGAAGCACTTATGATGATTTTCATGCATAAGGATATCCCAAATCTATTACTTATTATATCAAAATAACATATCACCTTTTGGATAGGTGGATTTTATCTGAAACAGTTCAGGAACTCTTTCATGAATTGAATATTACCTAGAAAGATGATGGAATAATTCTACAAAAGTCAGTGGGAACATTTCTGATACTAGGAGAGAAGAGTGATGTGAAGGTAAAATCTGGTGATTCATTGATTGACCTTTTCATAAATAACTTGAAATAAGAGGAGCTTTCATTAACTCTGTTCCATTAAAAAAATGCTAGTGAAACAATGGTAAAGCATGTGGCTTGTAATTGGAAAGTTTGAAGTTAGAGAGCAATAATGATTCTGTGATAGAAAGAGTTATATATATTGTTCCAAAATAATCCCATAAATAATTATTTAATAACATACAAACTCAAAATGTCATTGTTGCTAGATATACACCCTAATAAATAAGAGTTTGAATACAAATACGTATGAGTACATCCATTTTTATTGTAACATTATTCTCAATAGTAAAGAGTTGAAAATCATCTAAGTATCCCTCAATGAATGGGTAGAAAATCTATGGCACATTCACATTGTGGAGTTCTACACCACACTGAAAAA
This sequence comes from Elephantulus edwardii, assembly GCF_000299155.1. Lineage (NCBI taxonomy): Eukaryota > Metazoa > Chordata > Mammalia > Macroscelidea > Macroscelididae > Elephantulus > Elephantulus edwardii. The sequence continues at coordinate 592,110 of NW_006400238.1, read as the reverse complement.
GAATTACAAATTAAGAAATCATTATATAACATGGATGAATATAGAGGATATAATACTGGCTGAAATGAGTAATCCACAAACTAACAATTCTTCTTTTTTTAAAATTAGACTACATTATGAAAATGAAAGAAAGTTTTATACACAGAAAGAATCACATTTTTATGGTTACAAGGAAGGGTAAGAAGTGGGAATTGAAATAATACATAATGAGTGCTTCTGAACATAGGTTAAAGGAAAGAATATGGAATGAATGAGAGATCAGAAAATATGTATATTTTAATCAATATTGTGGAATAAGATGTGCATGGATAATTGAAAAACAGGGTATGTTTTAAAACCATTCATTCAAGTCACAGAAAGGTGGAAAAGAAAAACCACACAACAATCCAACACAACTAATTCCTCTAGAATCAGTGCTGATGGTTGACCTTCCTGTGGGTTTTACAAGGAATGAGAAAGAGTATTTTTCTCCCACACAGTAACTGGTGTTTTGCATCGTCATAGTGGAACAGGCTTTATCAGTAAACCATCCTATGTACTAGACTGCAAAACCTCACCACAAAAATTGTTATTGTTGTTATGTGACCTCAAGCTAGAACCTATTCATAGCTGACCCCACAATGAGTTTTCAGAGGGAGTACATTTATAGGGAGTTTTTCCATTAATCTTTCATGAAACATAAGGTGGATTCAAACTATGTGCCTTTAGGTTGGCAGTGAAACTCCTAACCACTAGACCATCAGTAGTGGAAAACCTATGGAGCATTTCCACTTTGTTCTATTGGGTGCTACAGGTTGGAAATGGTTAAAATAGAATTGGCTTGGCTTTTACACCTAAAAATGTATACATGAGATTTTTGCAGTATTATGTTAAGCTATGTAACACAACCAAACAAAAAAATATGAAGGAAAAATATAATGATGAAACTTAGAACAATAACCATTGTGCTAAAGCCAAGAGTTCATTTTCATATCATAAAGAGAGTTTCCTGGTACATAACTATGTTGTTGTTGTTGTTATGTGCCGTCGAGTCGCCTGCGACTCATAGAGACCCTATGTACAACAGCCCTAAACTCAGCTCTGTCCTGTGCCAATTGCACTGTCTCTGACACTACCATCCCAATTATCCCAGTCACTGAATCCATCCACCTCATAGAGGGCCTTCCTCTCTAGCGCCGTCCCTCCACCCTCCCAAGCATGATGTCCCTCTCCAAGGACCAGTCTCTCCTCACTACATGTCCGAAGTAAGTTAGATGGGGCCTCAGAATACTTGCCTCGAAGGAGCCACCTGGTTTAACCCTCTCCAGGACAAATCT
>NW_006400238.1:575217-589282 GCF_000299155.1 Elephantulus edwardii | reverse complement strand
TGATATCCTCCCACAACTCATCTGGCCTTCGTTCATTAGTGTTCAAAGCCTCAAATCTGTTCCTGAGATGGTTCTGAAATTCAGGTGGGATAGAACTATATTGTGCTTTAATGAACAGTCTCTATATTAAGCAATTACTGTAGAGTTTTTATTATGAAAAGTAATGAGGGAGGAAGGTCAAGCCACACCAAGGGCATTAGCCAAAAATAAGGTCCCTGAAATGATTGAATACAAATTGACAAGTTTCAGCTAACAGGTGCAATCCTGGATGAGCTCACCTGTGTCAGGAAATTTGGATAGCTGTCTGGACAATTGACTAAAAGAGATCCATTTTTGTTTTTACCCGAGAAAGGTGACTCAGTAGCATGTAGAAATTATAAAATAATATCTATGCAATCAAAATACTGCTGAAGATCTTAATAAAATTGCAAGAACAGTACATTTACAAGGAGCTACAAGATGTTCAAGCTAAGTTTGGAAGAAGTTATGGCACCAGGTATATCATTAGTGATGCCAAATGGACCCTTGCTTAAAGCTGAGAATACCAAAAGATTGTCTGTTTGTGTTTTATTGACTACACAAAGATGTTTGACTGTGTAGATGACAATCACTTAATGGTGACATTGAGAAGAATGAGAATACTAGAAGAAATAACATATAAGCAAGAGCCTATGGTGATGAAGGAAGAAGTTCAAGCTGTTTTGAAGGAAATAGCAAAAAATAAGGCCCCAGGAATAGATGGTATACCAATTGAAGTATTTCAGATAATGGATGTTGCCCTGGATGTGTTCACCAAGTTGTGCCAAGAAATCTGGAGAACAACCACTTGGCCAACTGACTGGAAGAGATCTATATTTGTTCCCATTCCAAAGAAAGGTGACCCAACTGAGTGTGGAAACTACAGAACAGTGTCATTGATTTCACATGCAAGCAAGATTCTGCTGAAGGTTATCCAAAAACGATTAGAACAGCACATCAGCAGAGAACTGCCAGAAGTCCAGGCCAGGTTTAGAAGGGTCGTGGTACTAGGGATATTGTTGCTGATGTTAGATGGATCTTGGCTGAAAGCAGAGAATACCAGAAGACTATCTATCTGTGTTTTATTGATTATGCAAAGGCATTTGACTGTGTGGGTCATAACAAACTGTGGCTGACTCTGAGAAGAATGGGAATTCCAGAACATTTAATTGTGCTAATACGAAACCTATACTTGGACCAAGGGGCAGTAGTCAGAACAGAGCAGGGTAACACTGCATGATTCAAAATTGGGAAGGGTGTACGCCAGGGATGCATCCTCTCTCCATACCTTTTCAACATGTATGCAGAGCAGATTATCTGAGAGGCTGAGCTCTATGAGGAGAATTGTGGCATCAGGATTGGTGGAAGGTCTATTAACAGTCTCCGTTATGCAGATGACACAACCCTGCTTGCTGAAACTGAGGAGGACCTCATGCACTTGCTGTGAAGGATCAAGGACTGCAGCCTTCAGTATGGACTGAGGCTCAATGTCAAGAAGACAAAGAGTCTCACCACTGGACCAATTGGCAGCATCAGGATGGATGGTGAAGAGATTGAGATTGTTCACAGCTTCAGTTTGCTCGGCTCCACAGTCAACACTCTTGGCCCCAGCAATCAGGACATCAAAAAGCATATCGCGATGGGAAAGTCTGCTGTTAGGGACCTCTCTAAAGTACTCAGGAGCAACAGTGTCTCTCTGGAGACTAAGGTGCGCCTGATACAGGTCATGGTATTTGCAATCGCTTGTTATGCACCAGAGAGTTGGACAATGACTAGGGAGGACAGAAGGAGAGTGGATGCTTTTGAGCTGTGGTGCTGGAGAAGGGTACTGAATGTACCCTGGACTGCCAGGAAAACAAACAGATTTATCTGGGAGAGGATTAAACCAAGCTACTCCTTGGAGGCAAGGATTCTGGGGCTTTGACTGACATACTTTGGACATATTGCCAGGAGGGACGGGTCCTTGTAGAGGGACATCATGCTTGGGAGGGTTGAGGGACAATGCAGGAGGGGAAGACCCTCTTTGAGATGGATTGATTCGGTGACTGGGGTAATTGGGATGGGTGTGTCACAGGCGGTGTGGTTGGCGCAGGATAGAGCAGGGTTTAGGGTTGTTTTGCATAGGGTCACTATGACTCGGAAACGACTCAACGGCACATAACAACAACAACAACAACAACATGTGAAATCTATACCTAGATCAAAAATATGTTCTCCAAAAAAGCAAAGGAAATGTAAAAAGAGCAAAGGCAGTATGAGGATGGGCATATCTGATCTTTACCATCTTCACAATGGGGAGAGGTGCCCATCAACTACTTCAACAACACAAAACTAACCCCCAGGAGCTCAGGCATGTTCTTTACACTCCCACACACTTTTTTTTCTGCTCATCCAATCACCAGGCTTACTGCTTTACTGGATCCAAAATTGGATGTGTTAGCTCACAGACCACATGGAACTATATTGGCGAAGTAAAAATATTATAATACAGTTTAGTATCATAAAACAGTCAGGAAAACATTTGAAATGTGTTCACTGGCATTTCAGCCATGAGACTTGCAGCTTTATGACAGTGTTGCAAAGTTTTCAATCATACCATCATTGTCTCTCTCTGCCAGCAGTCTTCTTCCAACAAACTTGGACAAAAAGGCTCTTTGGTTCAATGGTGTAGCAATTCCAAGATCTGTTCTGTCTCATATCAGGCCTCTGGTTCTCTCTTCTTGGATGCTCAGGCTATTGCTCCCATAGATCCTAGTACAGATAGCACAAGAATCTCTAGTTCTGAATGACACACTATGTTGTCTTGCTTCTTTTTCTGGATTTGAGTTTTATCCAATTCTACTACTGGATTAGCTCAATTTAATGGTGTGACTAGCCACACCCTTATGGACTAGTGAGAATAGCTATTCCACTTGTGGATTGGCTAACATACTCTAGTCACATATTCCCACCCACTTACATGGTAAAATCACATTCAAGGCTAGAAAAGCCATTTTGAACACTAAACTTTATACCACAGGAATAGCACATGGTTTAAAACAAGGAAGGCAGTACATCAGGGATATAGCCTATCTCCATACCTATTTAATCTGTATACAGACTGAATAATTCATGAAGCTGGACTTCATGAAGAGGAATGTAGCACCAGCATCAAAGGAATACTCATTAACAAATGTGTTATGCAGATGACACAACCTTGCTTGCTCAAGGTGAGGAAAACTTGAAAAGCTTATTGAAGAATATCTAGTACTATAGCCTTCAGTATGGGCTACATCTGAACATCAAGAAAGGAAATATATTTTCCACTGGGCGAAAAGAAAAAATCATGATAGATGGAGAAGGATTAAAGTTGCCAAGATTTCATCTTGCTTGAATAAAAAAAATCAACATCCTTTTTACTAACAATCAGGATAAAAAGTATTGCTTTGAGCAAATCTAATGTCCACTTCAGAAGACTAATGATGTCAGTTTAAAGACGAAGACATGCCTGATTCAGGCTATGATAAGTCTCAATCATTTTCTATAAGTCAGAGAGCTGTACAATTAATAAAGATGGCAGAAGAATGAATGTCTTTGAGTTGTACTGCTGGAGAAGGATACTGAGTATCCCATAGACTATCAAAAGAACAAACAGATACATCTTGGAAAAAGTGGAGTCAGCATTCTCCCTGGGAATAGATATAGCAAAGCTTTGTCTCTCAAACTTTGCAAAGTTTGCTGTTGTTTTTATGGGCTATCAGCTCACCTGTGACTCATAGTAAAAAACATCTCTGAAATCTGTCCTGTCCTGAGCCAGTCTCACTGTCTCTGACACACCTAGTTACCGTAACAATCTATCTCCTCTGGGGACTTCGTCTCCTGCACTGTCCTTCCACTCTTCTAACATGATGTCCTTCTCCAAGGACAAGTCCCTCCTGACCATTAGCCCAAAGTATGCAAGACGGAGCTTCAAAATCAGCCACCAAGGGGAAACTTGGTTTCACCCTATCCAAGACAGACCTATTTGTTTTCTTGGCAGTCTATGATATGTTCAATACTCTTCTTCAGCACCACAATCCAAACATCCATTCTTCTTCCATCATCCTAAGTCATTGTTCAGCTCTATGACGCATAACATGTAACTGTAAAGGCCATGCCCTGGATAAGGCACACCTGATCGTCTCTAGACTGATGTATCTGCTTCCCACTATGCTGGAGAGGTCCCTGATAGAAAAATTTTCCCAGTGCTATTAGTCTTTTGATTTCCTGACTGCTGGTGCCAAGAGTCTTGATTAGGGAACCAAGCATGCTGTAATTGTTAACAACCTCCACATCTTCTCCATCTATTATGGTGGTGTCAATTGGCCCAGTGGAGAGAACCTTTGTCTTCTTGATGATGAACTTCAATCCATATTGTAGACTGTAGTCCTTGATTTTCTGCAGCAAGTGCTTGTGGTCCTTCTCAGTTTCAGTAAGCAAGATAGTTTCATCTGTTTAACTCAGATTGTTGATGAAGGCTTCTCCAATACTGATGCCACTGAAACATGTTTGGGAGAGGTTATTTTTTTTTAAATCATGTTTAAAAAGATATATTAGTGAATTACAAAAAGACCCCTAATGAGATGAATTGGCACAGCAACTTCAGCAATCAGCCCAAGTGTGTAAGAGATGGAACAGGACAGAACAGGGTTCAAGTCTGTTGTTCATAGGGTCACTATGTTCTATATTCTACTGGATAACAGCAGCAACAAAATCATCTTTGATTAGAAAGCAAAAACTTCAGGCATGTTCTCAAAACAAATGCATATATGTTGGCACTAAGAAGATTAATATGCTTAATTAAATCAATCTAAGTTCTTAAAATATTTTTTATCCCATATTAATCAGCTTCATCAGTGATTGAAATGTAACAGTTTATTTTTAATTCTGATGCTTGCTATCCCTTGAGGAAATTTTGCGTATTGGATTTTTCATTACATTAGTAACACACTGCAGAAGGTAGTTGTAAGCTTCTGACAGGGTTTTATCTTTTATTTCCCTTAATCTTTTTTTTTCATTTTTTTCTAGCATACCAAACATTCAGTTAAATTGGTAAGCAACTTCTACTTTCAAAATGGACATCATTGATATTAATGCACTGAGTGGAAATTTTCCAAAGAGTTTTGAAAGCCTTATTGTCTAGTCTTTTTTTTTTTAACATGTTTTGTATGTTTTACTGACCATCTCACTACAGTGGTCTGCCATCTCTCTATTACACAGTTGTAGAACTCCGTGAAACACATTGAAGTACTTGTCACAAAATATCATCTGCTGCATCCTCACAATCTTCTCTGTGTTTGAATCATTATTGCAGTCACTCTGTCAATTCATCTCATTAGATTCCCCACCAAACATTATGTGTTTATCCAGGAACTGTTCCCTCCTGATAATGTGCTCAAAGAATGTGAGAGAAAGGTTACTATGCTCATTTCTAAGGAATCTTCTGGCTGTGGTTGATCCTAGACAGATTTTTTTCAGTCTATGGGACATTGAAAATTAGTTACCAATGTTACATTTCAAAATAAATTAATATCAGATAATCTTGCAAGAGAAATCACTATTTACACTTAATTGTACCATACATAGCATAGTCAATAACCACAGTTGCAAAGCAAGAACAAGATGATTAGTTTCCATACAGTTTGGATTGAAACTTAAAAAAAATATAATAAAAGCTCTTATTTGAAGTACAACCTTCCTGAAGCCCAGTTTCATCATTAAAATATCAGTGATAGCATTTGCCTTATAAGATTGAGAAACAATTGGAATAATGTATTCAAAGATCTATTTGTAAAATGAGAATTGTGATTATTATTCACTCCTATTTTGTAGCTTAGGAACGTTTTAGGATAAAAATGCATAACCAGTAACACACTTATTCTGCAATTTCTAAAGATTTCAAAATCTTAGAAAGTGTCATCTCTTTTATCTAGCATTTTCCTTTTTGATTTTGTATAATAGTTCACAGACAGTAGCAGTCAATTACCACTCTAGTTCCAAATGCTTTAATAAAATCATTCTGTATGCTCAGAACAAATAACAATCTGAATTGAGAAATAAATTATTGACTAAACTATGGTAGAGTACAAAGTATATCATAAAAGTACATAGACTGCATTGTCCAATCCATCAGTCTATTTATTTCTTTGAGCATGCAATTGAGAAGAACAGTTCCCTTTATAAAACATGCACATCCTTCATTGATTTTGTAAATTGTATTTCTTACTAAGGCATAGATTATACATAGATGGCTTTAGTGGGGACAGCTGTGATGTTGAAAGACAGATGAACTTGGCATCAGAACACTTCGGCTAAGATCTATATTTCATTAGTCACCAAATATTTTACTCCGAATATTTATCTACTTTCAGAGCTGTGGATTTTAGATATACAGAAGTGAAACAATTGTCATTACACTAAGGGTTCTGCAATAGAAGTGGATTTACACGGTGACGGTAACTTGAGCATGGCAGAGAGGATGGTACAGCATAGGGAAGGGTTGTGATCTGTTATTGATATGGTTTCTACGGATTCTAATATACATGAGTATCTGGTCTCTAATATATATTTTTTTCTTATTCTACTAGGAAAAACATTTTTTGTACACTATTGAAAAATATGTCCTCATATTTTTGTTTTAAAGCTTTTCACTATTAATTCATTTTAATCTGAAAACAAGTAAATTATGAGTCTATAAAAGAAGAGGCTCATCATTATGATCATAAAATAATATAATCCTGTTTTAATTAGAATTATTTTTATTTCTGCAACTTTAAAATGTATCATTTTACACTTATTTATGTTTTTGTTGAGTAGAATTTTAACAGAAATGAATTTAACTTTTACTAAATATTCAACTTATATTTTAACAATCTTGAGAGATAATATTTGTTAAATTACTACATATATATGTATATGTATATATATGTATATATGTGTATATATATCATGGTTCAAATATACCTGCTGCTCCATAAGGGAAGAATGGGCAATCTCCTCCTGTGTAGCAATTAATCACCTCTGAAAACCCATGGGAGGATTAGCTACTGGTTAGTTCTGACTTGACAGTACACACGTATATACACAAACATTCACAACTTTTTTTGGGGGGGTTTACAACAAAATACCATGTTGCAATATAAATGAAAAATGGGTATAGGTTTTTCCCTACATCTATGTATTGTAGTGAATAATGATGCACTTGAACAATGCTTTATAATAATGAGGGTGCATATAAGACATGGTAAAACATTTACATTAAAGTACAAGTAAGACTACAAAAATTTTTTTTAAAATTTTAACTCTTCATATTTTGATTTAGTGGTTAGTGTGTATATTTGAATAATTATATTAACAGATTTTCCTTGTATCCACATAAATTATACTCTATTGCCCAAATGCCTGTATTTCAAGATAAATATTGATATGTTCTCTTGATTATGAATGTGACATCATTCCTTTTCAATTTGTAAATCCAAGAAAAATAACCAACATAATTTTCTAATACCAAATGGTCAATATCAGTCAGTCTCAGCTCACTAATGTTTGTTTTGTTTTGTTGTGTACCATCAAGTCAAATCTGTCCCATAACTGACCCTCCTTCAGGTTTTCAGAGGCAGTTAGTCAAATAGGAGGAGATTGTCTATCCTTCTCCCACAGAGCAGCTGATGGATTTAGAACCCTGATTTTTCCATTTCATTTTTTACAATGTCTAATTTTTCTAGTTTTGTACTTGGTACCTTTCATGTTCCAATATTACTGTATGCTTGTCTGTTTCATTTCAGTTTCACTTCAGTTACTTAGTGTCATATCAATATCAATAAGTCATTATAGTAACTTAAGCAGAAAGTATTTCAATAAATAGTGCAGAAGACACAAGATGGCAGTACTAATCTTTATACGTTATTAGAATTAGGGTACAAAATTTTAAAGCTTTCAATTCATTTTCTTCCCTTTTTATCATAATTTTTAAAAGAAACTTTGATAACCATGTATCAATTTTCACAAGTGTTATGGAACTAAAAGCTGTAATTATTCACAAATGTTAAAAATTTTGTTAATAAGAATATAGAATATGCTATGGAACTCTCATCTATTTGAAGAAACTATTGTACTTGTTCTCAACGTCAGCCAAAACTTATGATCCACAGAGTTAAATGTGTTCACTTACTCAATAAAGCACAAATAGATACTCTTCTAGTATCCTTTACCTACAGCTAGGATCCATCTAATGTCAGCAATGATGTCACTGGTGCCATGCCCTCTTCTAAATCTTGCTTGAACTTCTGGCAGCTCTAGGAAATTTCCAGCCATATTTCAATGTTCTTCAGCAATATTTTGCTTGCATGTGATATTAATGATATTGTTCGATATTTCCTACATTCAAATGGATCACTTTTCGTGGGGTCTTATTTTTTTCCAATACCTTCAATGCAACTTCTACTTCCTCCTTCATTACCCATTACCACAGACTCCTGTTCATATGGTAGTTCTTGAAATTTTTCAGTGTCAATCAGTTCTTTCTGGTATAGTGATTCTGTGCATTCCCTCCATCTTCTTTTTATGCTTTCTGAATCATTCAATATATTACCCATTATATCTTTAAACAGTGCAACTCAAGACTTAAACTTGTTTTTCAGTTCTGTCAGCTTAAGAAATGCAGAGTGAGTTCTTCCCTTTTTATTCTCCAAATCCAGCTCTCTGCACATTCCATTATAATTCTTCACTTTGTCTTCCCTAGCTGCCTTTTGCAATCTTCTGTTCAGTTCTTTTACTTCTGCATATTTTCCTATTATTTTGGGTTCTTAATGCTCCAGGCAATTTTTACAGTCTCTTCTGACATCCATTTCATTTTTTCCCCTTTCTTCTTAGCTTTTATAATGAACTTTTAATTTCTTCATAGATGATATCTTTGGTATCATTCTACAACTCATCTGGTCTTCTGTCATTAGTGTTCAAAGCTCCAAATCTATTTCGAAGATGATCTTGAAATTTAGATGGAATTGATTCAAGATCATATATTGGCTCCTATGGAGTTATTTGGCTAAGTTTGAACTTACGTGTGAGCATTTGATGATCTGACCCACAGCTCACACCTGGCCTAGTTTTGACTGCCAATATTGAACTTTTCCAACCTAACTGTGCTCATGAAAAACCTATGCCTTGACCAGGGGGTTGTTATGTGAACAGAGCAGGGGAATAGTGCATGATTTAAAATTAAGAAGGGTGTCTGTCAAGTTTATGTTCTGAGAGCTGGATAATTAATAATGATGACAGGAGAATTGATACCTTTGAGCTGTAGTGCTGGAGAAGACCACTGAACATCCCATGGATGCCAGAAAAACCAACAAATATAACTTGGAAAGAATGCAGCCAGAGTGCTTTTTGGAGGCAAAAATGATGAGGTTTAACCTCACATAATTTGGGCATGTTGTTTAGAGAGGCTATTCCTTGGAAAAAGACATGATGCTAGGAAGGGTGAAGGGAGAAGAAGACCCTCAATCAGGTGGATTGACATGGTAACTGCTGCAATAGACTCATGTGTCAGGAAACGCGAGAATGGTGCAGGATCGAACAGGAGTCAGATCTTTTGTTCATTGGGTCATTATGGGTCATACTAGACTCGATGGTCCTTAACAACAACAAGATAAACAACAACAACACTGTACTTGCTGTTATTGTTTATAGGTGCCATCTAGGTAAGTATAAGTCATAGCAACCATATGAACAATGGATCTGAACACTGTCCTATCCTATTTTGTCCTCACAATCAAGCCCCTTGCTATAATAACCATGTTAGTGAGCCTGGTTTTCCTCGCTTCACCAATTCTCCACTTTGCCAAGCATGATGTCCTTCTCCAAGAAATAACCTCTCCTAGTAACATGCCCACATTATGTGGCATGAAACTTCATTACCTTTGCCTCCAGGGACACTCTGGTTGCACTTCCTCCAAGACATATTTGTTAGTTCTTTTGGCAGTCCACGGGATCTTCAGCACTTTTTTTCAGGGCCACAAAGACACCAATTCTTTTGCCATCCTAATTTGTTGTGTATCTTTCAGATGTATGTAAGTGATTGAAAAGATCATGGACTGAATCAGGTGTACCTTAGTCCTCAAACTGACATCAGTGAAGGAATAGAAGATCCCCAATGAGATAGATTGACACTCTAACTTAAAAAATGGGCTCTTGTGTATCAGAAATGGCATATGATAGAACAGGGTTCAGGTCTGTTGTTTATAGGGTCACTATTAGTTATGCTTTACTCAACAACACATAACAGCAACTTGATCATATGCTACTTCCTACACCACTAAAGGATTGACCAATCCTTTCTAATACAGTGACTACTTTCACTTTTTGGGAGGCTACTCAAATCATTCAAGATTTTATCCATAGCATCAAAACATAAGGCCTCAGAAATTGATCGAATAACAATTGATGTGTTTCAACTAACATATATAACCATGGGGTGAACACCAGTGTTTGCCAGGAAATTTGGAAGACTGTAACCCTGTCTAAATGACTGGAAGAGATTCGTATATGTTCCCATTCCCAAGGAAGATAACTCAATAGAATGTGAAAATTATTAAACTACATCATTAATATTATATTCAGCTAGAATAAGACATTGACAGAGAATTGCCAGAAGTCCAGGCTGAATTTAAAAGAAATAATAATGAGATCAGAAAAAGCTTGGCAAACAGCAGAGAAAAGCAGAAGAAGAATGTCTATTTTTGTTTTATTGACTATATAAAGATATTTGACTGTGTAAATTATAAAAAAACTGTAGTTAATATTGTGAAAAACTGGAATCCAGAACATCTAATTCTGCTCATATGAAACATACAACTAGACTAAGAAGCTACTAAGGAAACAGAGCAAGAAAAATAACAATACTGTTTTAAAATCAAGAAACATATATGTTATTTCATTTCTCCATATCTGTAAAATCTGTATGCTAAGTACACTTTCAAGAAATTGGATTCTATGAAGAAGAATGTGGCATCAGGGTCAGATAAAGGCTCATCAACAACCTGTATTATGTACATAGAATAACCTTACTTGCTGAAAGTGAGGAGGACTTGAAGAGTTTTCTGCAGAAATTCAAATAATACAGCCTACACCATGGATTACATATCTACATCAAAGAGACAAAATCCTCACATTAAATTGATAGGCAAGATCACCATCAATAGGGAAATGATTAAAATTGTCAACTATAATCAATACCCCAGCACCAGTAGTTAAGAAGTCAAAAAGATATATTTTATTGGAAAACTCCACTGTCAAAGATCTCTTTATGAAAGAGAAATGACATAACTCTGAAGACTAAAGTGTCCCTGATTCAAGCCATGGTCTTTTCAATCACATGGTTTCAGAGCTGAGAAATGAATAAAGATGACAGAAGAATTGATACCTGTGAGTTGGGGTGCTGGAGACAAGTATTAATGAGTTAAGAGCGGTGGAGAGACCAAGACAATCCATTGGCTGTATAAGTGGAGAATTTTTCAATAGTTGCTCTTAAGTTACAGTCTTCTTATGGCAACCATAGAGCCACAGCTGAATTGGTGACCATGATATCTGTGATGATTACACTAATGGCTCACTATTTGGAAGAATGGCTGTGGTGACTTAGTACATATTGAGTTTCTGCAATGAGAAAAGTTGTGAGAGGTGCCACATAGCCAGGGGGTCGGGTATTGGAGTTCAAGCGGGATTATAATAAGAGTGGAGAAGAATTGGCATGAGTGAAATAATACCAAGAAGAAGGCTCTATTGCCTGCTGGAGGAGGGGAGAAATCAGGAATAAAATCTTGCAGAGTTTCAAAGTCTCCACTCAGTGCAACCAATTTCATTGGAACTAGGGGCAGGTAATACTACCTATCAGTACAGCAATGAGTGGCATTGGGTATTCAGGAGGTGAAATAATTAGGATAAATAGTGTATTATTCTAGTTTAGAATAGTATATTACTCTAGTTTAGGTGTTTTATGAGTTCTTTGAGTTTAAGCCATTCACCTAAGGAGATCAAATAGGAGGCTATTGATTCCTATATTTTAATCATTGCCATATTTTTATCATTCAGGCATGGAGTGCAGCTTGAAACACTATGCATGGGGAAAGTACCGGAAAAGTTAAAAACAATTCTGCATTGCTTTGGTGAGAAGTATACAGAGCGTGGCTGGGTGATATATCATTGGATTTTAATTCGGACTTTTGTGATAATATTCTAAGGAGAGGGAGCAGAGTATTATTGAGTATCTCAATGAAGGAAACCTTTATAAACCAAAATGGGTGTCAGAAGAAATTTTGAAAATTGCACTAGAGAATCAAGAAGCCAAAACAAAGAGAAAACATGCTGAAGTAAAAGAGCTGAACAGAAGATGTCAAAAGTCACCTCTAAAGGACAAAGCAAAGTATTATAACAGAAAGTGTGGAAAGATAGAATTATTGAATAAAAAGAGAAGAAATTGCTCTGCATTTCTCAAACTGAAAAACAAATTTAAGTCTTAGTCACAATATTGAAAGATCCTATAGGGGAATATATTGAATGGCCCAGAAAACACCAAACAAAACATAATATATGGGAACGATTTTATGAAACACAGTAGGAATGAAGAATAGTGTGAAACATAATGTATACTAACTTTGAAAGTAAACCAATATAAAATTAAAAAAAAGAAGATGGGCACAATATGTTGTTGTTTGTTGTTATATGCCGTCGAGTTGCTTGCAACTCATAGCGACCCTATGTACAACAGCCCTAAACTCCGTTCTGTCCTGTGCCAATCTCATTGTCTCTGACACACCCATCCTGATTAGCCCAGTCATCAAATCAATCCATCTTCTAGAGGGCCTTCCCCTCCTGCACCTGCCCTCCACCCTCCCAAGAATGATGTCCTTCTTCAAGGACCAGTCTCTCCTTACAACATGACCAAACTATGTCAGACGAAGCCCTGTCCAAGATGAATCTGTTTTTCTTAGCAATCCATGGTAACCTCAAAACTCTTCTCCAACACCAAAGCTCAAAGACATCAATTCTCCTTCTCTCCTCGCTAGTCATTGTCCAGCTCTCTGACACATAACATGTGATTGCAAAGACCATGATGGCCTGTATCAGACACACCTTATAGAGAGCTACTATACCCAAAAGAACGGACTAACACTTGAAAAATTCCAGAAAATTTCATATGAGCAGCAGCCAATGGCACTGAAGGAGGAATTTGAAGTTGCATTGAAGGCATTGGCAAAAAATAAGGCCCCAGGAATTGATGATTGGTGTGTGCCCTGGTGTTCAACAAGAGTAAAACAGATTGTCCCCATAATCGGTTAAAAAAATAGATGACATACCTTGAACAAAGATTGCAATTCAGTTCTGTAGGTGAGATGGTAGTGGAAGCACTGGTTCCTGGGCTATATTAATCTTTCCCAGAGGCAAAACCAACTGTATGGAAGGGAGGAAGCCACTAAAAGAAATGCATTTAAAACTTGCTTGTGTAGTATACGTACACTTGGACTTCCAAAGTGGTTCTCCACACTCTGGACACGGCTTAGTCTGGGACCATTGGGATGAACAATGAAGCCCAGTATTGCTCCAGTCCACATTTGAAGCAAACACCTTGGGTGAACAATCTGGCCCCTTTTCTTGCTGATAGTGTGCCTGATTTATCAAGCCTTGTTGCCTAGTAGTCGAGGTTGCCATCTCTGATTACTTGGGCAAGTTTTCATAATTAGTTCGGTCCTGAAGGACCTTTTGTTTAGAGGCCAACCTTTTTTCTATTGTTGAAGCCTAGATTCAGGAGATCTCATTATGGAGTCTGAGGACAATTTTCAAATTTTTAAAGGTTTGTGTTTTTTTTGTTCGTTCATTTTTTTAATCACATATTGGGAGAAATGCACAATAAGATCCAATTGGCCTTTGTGGCTAGGAGAGTCAAGAGCTGCAAACCATGTAAGTCTTTCAGTGAGGGGGAGAGAGAGAGAGAGAGAGAGAGAGAGAGAGAGAGAGAGAGAGAGAGAGAGAGAGA